>NW_012130066.1:13243067-13246091 GCF_000143395.1 Atta cephalotes | reverse complement strand
TTTGCAGCTATTTTGCTTGTTGAACAAAATAGCTGCAAAGCGATTGCATTTCTTTATCAAATGTCTAATCTTTATAATATTGCGTTTTAAGTTTATTCCCTGCTGTGTTGTTTCGAGTCCGTGTGAAATTTTTAATTTTGTTTGTGACTCATACTTTTACTTTGCTGGAAATTATGTCAACTACTGAACAAATATATTGAAAAGTTGAGTACGGACTATTCAACAATCATAAAATTTGCAAAGGTTATAAAACTGTTGCATTCTGCTGAACACACCCTATCCTACATTAATCCATCAATAACAATATATGATCAGTAATATTATCAGTATTTGGTAATACTGACAATATTACTGTCATTGTATAGAGTTATCTTAAAATATTGCAGATATTCACTTAAAGAAATTTTTTTTACCTTTGTAGCTAAAATTATAAAATAAAATTATAAAATATACAAAATTTTTATAGATATGATTCTTTTAAGATCATTCCTTCCCCCACTCTGATTCCGGTAATGGTACTTGTGCAAAACTAGATATATCTAATATATTTTAATATAATAGATATCCATATTTAATAAAACTAGATATATGTATAAATATAATAAATATGTCAATACATAATGCCTTATTTTGCAGAAGGGTCTTGCTATAATCTGTTTGTTATTCATTACTTTTAGTATATTGTGCACTAATTTGCAAGTAATAAGGCAAAGATTTAAGGTATATGTGTATGTGGACCACAGAGCATGCACATGTGATCTTCAGTGCATATGTTTATGTTGATATGGTAGTTTTCGTAACTTTAATAATAGTAATCTTCTACAATTAATATCTCACTTTGCGAGGCAGAGCAACTTTTTCTGCCATTTTTTTCGTTTCGTGCGAAAACATATTAAATGAGTCTAACTTGATCAATATTGGAGAGTGGGCTAAAGAAAACATTTACCTTAAATCCTTGTTTTTACAAAATGGAATCGAATCAGTATCTCTATTACAATTTAAAGTAGAAAGATTATAAAATAAACATTTATATTTATTCATTTTATAAAGTAATTTTATATAAAGTATTTAGACATACGTTAACGTTATTCTCCGGCAATTCAATAAAAGAATCATCACTGTCAATTTCATGACAATAATCATCCACGTTAAAATCTATATCCTTGTCGTCTTGTTTATCAGACATTTCGATGTCACTTGGATCACTTGCTTCGCTCATCCTATTTCTTTACCTTTAAGTTTATAAATCACGTTCTTCAGTCGTTGTTTGGAGAATTATTCCACGCTAGGCTGCGTTCAGGAATTATTCCAAGAACTCTGCACTCTGGCTGAAGTGCTCTAGAATCCCTAGAAAAACAGGGAGCTTTCCAACAAGAGACACTGGAGCCCATTTTCAGAACGCGCTTTTATCGATAAAAGTGCACTTTTATCTCTGAAATTCTATAATATGCGTAACATAAAATATAATATGCGCGTTCTGAATGCGGGCATTGGTGTTTTCCAACAACGTATATGTACGTACAGCTGGGGATTGATCGTGGATTTTGAAAGGAGGTGAAAATTACAAAAATGAGCAAAGTTTATTAATCAATTAAATTATGGCTCATATTCATTAACGCGCATTTCGTTAACGCACTTTTCTTGATAAAAGCGCGCTTTTATCTAAAATTCTATAGTATGCGTAACATAAATTATAGCGCGTTAACATCATTATAAGCGCGTTCTGAATTCGGGCCTGTGAATACTAGTGAATTTGCTCATTTTTATAATTTTCACCTCATTTGATATACACAATTGACTCCCTGATCACAGAAAAGTTGTAACACTTTTTCTTCAATAGGTTTCGCAGCTTGCTCTCCGAGTGATTCTTAGGGTGCTGTCCAATGAGCAAAAATTTACAGCGGAACGGAACAGCGATACCAATCATAATTGTAGAAAAGATAGGAGTAATGACTGCAGAGTTGTGATTGGTTAAGCTGTTCCATTCCGCTGTAAATTTCCGCTCATGAAACTCTTATCGCTTTATTTGGCTGTGTTCAGATTCCTCAGAAAAATACCGGAATGATTTTTTGACAGGAACCTGAATGCACTCTAATAACATTTTTCACTGGGTAAACTGGTGCAGCACTAGCATCGTGCTAAGTAACTACATTAGGGTTGATTGTTCTACCTTTTAGTAAATTTTACCTGTTGAGTAAGTAACAAGATTACCCAATCACATACGCGGATTGCCAGATTTACCTAGGCTACGTTCCAAAACTTCCTCTCTCGAGGAAAATTACTCGTAACATATAGTATGCGTAACGTATACTATAGCATACAGAGTAAAATCTTCCTCGGAGAGAAAGTTTTGGAATGTAACTCTAATAGGTAAAATTTATTAAAAACTGGAATAACCGGGCCTTAGTGCAATAATAGTGCAGATTTAGTACGATTCAATGAACATATCATTAGACATTCATTTAATTAACATCCATTTCATAACATCCCTAAAAATATAACTGTATTCAAACTTAAATTATTTAATTTATAATATTCTGATTCGTTTATTTAAAATATTTTTTTAAATTAAATTTTTACATTTCATTTGTCAAAAAGCTTGCACAAAATATTCGTGAGATGTCGCTGCAGTCAGAAATAGTTCCTCGAAAAGACGTCGTTTCGACATCGTTACGATGGAAAAGTTGTCGATTCGAAATTTGCATCGAAATTCAACATTTTCGAGGGATAAAAAATTACGTATGTAGAGAGTGCAATAAGAGTTTAATACATTTTTAATATTTTTGGTACAAATTTGTGATATGTAATCTTATATTTTGAATATTTTCATTCAAAGGTCGAATCGACATTTTTTTTTATTTCATTTCGACAATTGCAATATCGCTCTAATCATAAAAGTTTTCTTAAAATTTTTCAGAATTTATAGATAATTTTATAACTTTTTAGAAAATTTGTGGTAATTTTTTTATACGAATCGGAACTATTTTTTACAATTTGTCGATAAAGTCTACATCTTCTAGTAAT
>NW_012130066.1:13217185-13239040 GCF_000143395.1 Atta cephalotes | reverse complement strand
GNATACTNATANANACNATNNTANNANANNATANNAATTNNTGNTANCTGACAGATAGNTCAGTNANANCTNATGNAGNCNNATANGANAGANANAAGAGAGAGAGAGAGAGAGAACGAACACAACTTCAATTTCAACTTGCACAGGTCTCCACTAACTTCAAAGATAGTAGAGCAATATTGAAGAGCAGTATTTGTCATTCATTTTATTATCAGGTATTTAAGTACAGAATTAAATGCATTTCTCATTGAAAATAATGATTAAAGATGTTAAAATTTATGAAATTAGTCTTAACATAATGATTGTAATCTTTATTTTACTTTTGAAATAACGATTTATGATTGGTTGCGCAAAATCTGCAATGCGCTCATTATGCTACATATTGGGAGTTCACGTTTCAATAAAACTGGCGGAATAATAACGTGTTGAGTACAGAGATAAATTATTAGATAATTATCTAGACGTTCCTCGCCTTCAATTTCAATGAAATTATGCTCATTCGACGCGGTATTATGTGACCGTAGTATATGCTCACATCGCAGTGTTTCGTGGCTGACAGATTTTCTAATCTATTGTAAATAGTCATCAACTTTAACGATTAAATCTCACTTCGTGGGATTAGGCACAACATTTAGCTACCAGATTCTTTCGTTTTATGCAAAAACGCGTCGAATTGGCAGTCAATATGAAGTATTGATTTCAAAATGCAAACTTCAGATTAGCTGTTGCAACAAACTTGCGATCAGCTTGCAATTAATGTAAAATCGGCTTAACTATAGATTTTCAGCACTGACAGTGAATTTTGAAACACAGCTACAATGTAATGCACTGGGGTGCATTCCAAAACTTGACTTTATCAACTCCAAGCATCTTTCATCTTTATTCAATATTCGGTGACTAACAAGAAGTCTGTTCGCGTTGCTTGCACTTTTTGCACTCGACATTTTCGCTTTTTCTCTTTTTAAAACCAAATATATATTTATTTCATTTTAAGTGTAAAAATATTTGAAGATTTCATGTAACGCGAATAGGATCAAGCATAAAATGATATTCGAGTTGACAGAGTTAATTTTGTACGTAATCTGGGTACGTTTCGTTTCACAATGCGCATGATGAGTGCATTCGTTTATACAATGGATAGCGCATCCTCTGCTTTCTTATCTGCTGATATGACCTAAATTTACTGAATGGAGCTTTGCATGAATAGCTGTTCATATATCGTATTGAATCGTATCTTTCAATAGAAAATCTGAAAAAGCTGAGCTGATCGAAAATTAAGGCCCAGGCGCCCTATTCTTGAGCAAATATCGCATACAGAAATAGCAATTTCGTATATAATCATATCGATCAATCACAATCGAGAAATTGTCATTTTCGTATGCAAAAATTATATATATGTGTGTTCAAAAAATAGGACACCATTTTCACAACTCATGGTTAATTCTTAACTGAAGTTCAACTTATTCCTCAGCTTTTTCTAATGCTAGAATTGGAAAGAGATGAAAAATAAGTTGAAACTCGGTTAAGAGTTTAACTGTGAGTTGTAAAATTAAGCCTAAATAAAAAATCCGAAAATATTACATAAGCTCTAAAATATTATAAAATTTATTTATAAACAGTTCATAATTCTTATACGTGTTGATATTTTCAATCTATCTAAAAAGTGTGATTTTTAAGTTAATTTGATCGCAAATACAAATTAGTAAACTTCATATCTTTTTTATTATATATCTTACGTTACATTATTTTCACTTTAGTAGGATCGATTTCGACAAGTTGTTCTTAACCTTTTTTATTTTTTAATATTTTAATAAAATTCATTTTTAGTAATACAATCGGCTATTATAGCTGGCGGTATTAGGGGCTTCGCATAATAAAAGGAATAGGGAATAGAGAATAGAGAATCAAAATTTCAATCTATTAGAAACTGTGTATTTCACGATACATGATAGATTGAAATACTGATAGATTGAAATTATTACTTTCTGTTTTCTGTTCTTTGTTCTTTTTATTGTGCGGAGCTCTTTATGAACAACAAGATATTCAAAGCAAAGGCAACTGCAGCGCAGTTTGTCTATCATTTATGCAGTACTGCGAGCAAAGCATCTTGAGGACTTCCGAGATAGCTGCGCAGATAGTATGCATTCCTACATAAACGAATGAGTTGCCTTCGCAAGTATAATAAACGAATATGTGCGGCAGTAAAGGCTTATAAACGTAATAGGTATAGGCAATAGGCACAGGGAACAAGGAATATCGAGCTGTCCAATCAGAGCTCTGAAATATAATATCGAATTTACACATCAGAGTTTCGATTGGACGGCTCGTTCTCTGTTGTCTGTGCCTATTGTATTTAAATCTTAACTGTATAAACGAATGCACCCATCATTTTGGGTGCATTTGTTTATGTAATGGATAGCGCATCTTCTGCTTTCTTAAGTGCGTTCGGCAATGTAAATCTAAGATGCGAGCTAGCTTGATCACGTGATCTTCGAGCAATCTGAGTGCCAAGACTTAATTCCGAATGATACAGAGCTGTAATCTATTTTTTAAGGATCTCTAGTCAAAGATGAATATTTTTATACCGAAATTATTTTATACCGGCTAAAAATATTGGATGGATTGCGTTTTAATTGCGATATTCGTTCAGAAAAGGCTCCTAAAGGCTCCTCAGAGCGATTTTTTTTGTAAAAAGAGAAAAATAAAATTTTTTCTGATATCTCATTCGATGTGTACTACAGTGCAGTTGAGGTGTATATGAACTTATTAATAAAAATTTTCAAGAATCAATTTGCAAAACCTGGCTCTGTACGAATCTTCCCAGCAAAAAAGAAATCCCAACAGGTTTCATAAGGAAATATTATTTCTTCGAAAAGAAAAATGAGTGTAACTAATCTAGATCTGCATAATGTACATAATTTTATTTAAAAAATTTTCAAGAATCAATTTGCAAAATCCAGCTCTGTACCAGCTTTCCTAGTAATATAAAAAAGAAATCAACAGGTTTCACAAAGAAATAATATTTCTTCGAGAAGAAAAATGAGCATAACTTAGATCACCAGAACTGCACGTTCTGTTACAGCTGATTGCTAATCATAGGGAAATTTTTTCTTTACATTGAATTGAACAAAGAAAAATAGGTTTCCTTGTCTTTCTTTATGGCATTGATAATTCTCGCCTTCGGCGTGCCGAGAATGGCCGAAAGTGAACTAGAGAGCAGGAGACAATCTCTTGAAAAAATCCTCTTTCGTTCTATCGCGCTTGGTAGAAATAAAATTAATATGCTGGAAATCCCATGTTCTAATCTTACGTTTTTTTCTTTTTTCACATATTTTTTCTGAAATAAAGTTATTAATAAATATATAATATTAGGATGAGTATATTTTTATATAATTGTTGAATTTATATGTGTACTTTTAAAAGTTTTGAACCAACAACCAAAATATAGTCAAACTTAGAAAGAATATAAATAAAATTACTAAAATCATCACATTACTAAACTATAATATTAGGTGTACAACTTGGCTTCCGTCGTTTTTTTTCCGAAATTCGAGACTTTATTGTAAAAAACTGGTTATACATTTATGATTCAAAGTATTGTCCATCGCTGGCTACTACTTTCTTCCATCTTTCGGGTAGCGTACGAATCCCGCGTCGAAAAAACTGGTCATCTTTTGAAGCTATCCACGAATCGATCCAATTTTTTACTTCTTCATAAGATCGGAAGTGCTGATCAGCCAGGCCGTGTGCCATTGATCGAAACAAGTGATAGTCAGAGGGAGCAACGTGGAGAATATGGCGGGTGGGGTAGGACTTCCCATTTCAACGTTTCCAAGTATGTCTTGACCACTTTCGCAATATGGGGTCGAGCATTGTCATGCTGCAAAATCACTTTATCGTGTCTCTCGTTGTATTGCGGCCGTTTGTCTTTCAATGCTCGGCTCAAATCATCAATTGCGTTCGATATCGATCACCTGTGATTGTTTCAGTCGGTTTTAACAGTTCATAATACACTACGCCGAGCTGGTCCCACCAAATACAGAGCATGACCTTGGACGTCAAAATCACCGTTCTTGAAGCGTTGAAATCACTCACGACACGTTCTTTCATTAATAGCGGCCTCACCATAAGTATTTGAGAGCATTCGATGAGCCTCAGCCGCAGATTTCTTCATATTGAAGCAAAAAATTAAAATCTGCAAATGACGAGAATTTGGCTCGTAAACTGACATTTTCAATCGAGAATAACTTTATGATGCAGACAAATCGACTAATGTTTCTATGGGGTTATGTTGACAGATGCCCAAGTTTATTGTATGACGTCTATGATCTATTTATTTCGACCACCACTTACCGCTAAAGCCATCTATAGGAAAACGGCGGAAGCAAAGTTGTATACCTAATATCAGAGGTTGGACACAATATAAATAAATAAATTTATTAGATCTTCATTATGTTAGTGAGTAGTAAAAAATTCAAATCGGACTTACACTTTGTTGAAAAACGAGAAAAATTGGAATCATGAGTTAAAGTATTTATAATTACATTATATGAAGTTAAATGATGTTAGAGTTTAAAGAGAATGCCACTCCGAGCACGCATGTTACGGATTCAATTACCGATTCTACCGACTCGTGCGGCAAGCGCGCCACGCGTCCCGAATTAAATAAATCCTAAATTTTGTACGCTGCTGTAACCTCACTTACCCGCATCTATTTGTATCCGAAGAACTTCATTAAAATTAATTAGTTGGAATCGATTGCATGTTTTCTATTCTAACATTGATTCTTCGAGCCGGATCATCGATGATTCGAGAACAGTGATACAAATTTGAGAGCGCGGATAACGGCGTGAAAACGAGGTTAGATCTAAAAGAATAGGGTGAGATCACGAAGTTTCGCAAGCAGCAAGGCCTAGTCAAGGCTCAAGATGAAAGTCAATCAAGCCGAAGAGCATCATTCAAATAAGCCGAGAAGAAGGGGAAGTGTACATCGCAAGACTCGAAGAAATTCAGAGAGAATTTCAAAACACGAAATAAAGCATCGGAAAGCGAGCCAATGACAAGCAAGCAAACGTCGATGAGAGCACGGCATTCAAAGATAAATACTTGGAGATAAAAATCAAGCTAAAACAAATGCGTCAATTCAACAAGCCAAGTCGCGCTTGTCGATAGGCAACGAGATATTAGCGCGAGTGTTGTAACAATAGGGCGAGCTCATGCAAAAATTGAGTCTGCAACAAAGCGAATCGCAAGCATCAAGCAACAATAATGACATACTCACGAGGTTGTTCAAACAATAAACGCAACTGATGCACAGCATTGCGGATGCGAGTGGCGTCAGCAATTCAAAATCTAGAGTCAAATTGCCAGTAGTAAAGTTTCCTACGTTCGATGAGCGAACGGTTCTCAAAAACATTCCTATCGATGATTCATACCAATAAAGGTATTCCAAGCATACAAAAGTTTCAATATTTGGTCACTTCGTTGAACGATTATGCAGCCAAGGTCGAGTCCATTGAATTGACCACCAAGAACTGTGAAGTAGCATGAGAATTACTAGAGAAATGATATGATGATGGCCTTTGGCCATCAAGAAAAAGCATATTGAGTATCTTTTTATGCTGAAGGTAGACAAAAAGGCGTCCAATGCAATTCGAAGTTTGGTAGATTATCAAGCTGAAGCATTTATGAATTCCCTGACGAAAATGAGAAGTTTCATTTATTTAATGTTTACATGAGTGGAAGTTTGTTGAGAATTTAAAAATGGTCACTAATCATAAAGCGGAAATTGCAACATTGCAACGTTTGGAAGGCATTTTCTGACGAAAATAAGAAATTTCACAAACGTTTGTTTAACGTTTACATGAGTGTTTGCAAAAGTTCGTTAAGAATTTAGAAACAGTTAGTAAAGTGTTCATAAAGCATTTCATGAATGTTTGTTTAATATTTACATGAGCAGGAATTTGTTGAAACTTTAGAAACGGCCAGTAGAGTATTCGTAAAACGGAAATTGCAACGCTGCAGCATTTGGAAGGCATTCTCTGAAAATAAGAAGTTTTATGAATGTTTATTTGACGTTTACATGAACATTCAGTTCAAGTGTTAAGTCTGCTAAACTCAGATATTTTATAAAAAAAAACAAATTTTTTCATTAAAAAGTTTCGTACTGTGCCTTTTATCCTATTCGATGTGGTTTTTTAAATGTGAGAAATTGAGTTTCTCTGTGTTCTTCTAGTGAGAAAAGCGTTTGCTAAATGTTTGAAAAGTCTGACAGTGACTCTCTGCACGAAGATATCAGCGTTTGTAAAGCATTGCTTTAACATTACAGAATTTCCATAAAACGATATATCATAAGCATTCTGAAAGTGTTTCAAATCCAATGGTGTTCTGTAAGTGTTTTTATAAAGTTTGAAAATGTATAAACTTTTAAAAAATCGTCATCGAACAATTGTCAACGTTTTATAAAGTTCCGTATTTTCATCAGGGTTCTAAAATCCATGAACCTACTGACTGACTTGTGGGACGAGTTGAGCGTACATGATCGAAGCGAAATTAGATAAGGAAAAGAAATTAGATACTCTGCGTTTGAGAGCAAGATAGAAGCGCCGCGGACACAACATTGTTGTGCATAACTGACTTCCTAGAAAGGAGATATCAAATGTTCGAAAGGATTCAAGCAAGAGGTAAGAAAGAGAATGTCCTTAAAAAACTAGAATCTAGCAACACAAACCAAGAGCACAAGAGAAGAGGACTGCTTTGGCCAACGTGACGTTTGGTGGAAAATGAAACCTATGCCAAGACGACCATCTTATATATCATTGCGGAAAATTCCTTGCTCTAACAATCGATGAGCGACTCAAGAAGGTCAGTCAACTTAAGCTTTGCTTAAATTTTCTTCGCAACGACCATTTCGTGAGGACGTGCAAGATGGGATTGTGCCGGAAAGCACAACATGTTGCCCGGCAAGGAATGAAAGTGCTCGAGGCAACGAGATACCCATCGAGTAGACAAAAATGGCAAGAAGAGTAAGAGCGTCGTACACCATGTCAAGGAATCGACGAAGAGGCACGTGCTCATGGTCACTGCCATGGTCAACGCAACGCATCCTAATGGAATAATGGATCCATTATTCCGTTACGCATTCTACTGGACAACGCTAGCGAGGCATATTTCATCATGCATGCGGCGTGTAACTAGGGTGAAGCGCGATCGAGCGTCGGAAATCGTGACAGAATTAAGCGAGATAGAAAGTGAAATAAATCAAGTTTGCGAAATAATCATACAATCCAGATACTCAGGCATTCGTTGTAGCGTTCGCATTCTCATCGTGCCGAAAACTAGATCACTAAGTCATTACCCTGTGTTGAAATCGATCGGGATGTGTTGAGGATTCCGCCGAACGCGGATCCGGAATTCTACAAGGTTCAGTTGATATGTTTATTGGAGTAGAGTTCTTTTTCGAGTGCTTTTTAGAGCCGGGAAGAATTGAAAACGATCGTCCGATACTACAAAATATTCAATTTGGTTGCGTAATTGCCGAATTGTTTACAAATAGTTTTGCGTCAACCATCGGTGATAGCCGTGCAGTGACCGCTTTAGTTTGTTCGATAGAACATTGCGATACGCTCAATAAGAATTTGCAACAGTTTTGGGCGCTGGAGAATTATCGATTCAACATAAGGCCTCTGTCGGAGAAAGCATGCGATCTTTAAAGAAATTACCTTGTGCGAAGAAAATGGTCAATTTATTGTGCAACTTTCATTCTATGATGATCCTAAAATGTTAGACGATTCTCGAGACATCGCGTACCAACGGTTGGCGTAACTGGAGTGACGTTTCAAGAGATATAGAATACTACACGAAAGATACATAAAATTCATGCGCGATTACCTTGACGTGGGGCACATGTTGTTGGTTGATGAATCTGAGCAAGGGTCTGAACGTCCAGTGATTTATTTGTCATATCACGGAGACGAGCTTCATTACTAAGCTTCGCGCAGTGTTCGACGCATCAAGCAAGATCAGCTCTGGAAAGTCTCTCAACGACGTGCTTTGCATTGGATTACAAGCCAGAGTAGCTTATTTGAGATTGTAATTCGTTTTAGATTTTATAACGTTGCATTGACGGGAGACATTAGGCAAATGAGGGTGTTCGTACAGCTGACAGAAACTACCAACGGATATTCTGGAGATTCTCACTAGACGAGCCAGTTAAGGAATTCCGTCTAAATATGATCACATATGGCCAGACAAATTCAGCTTATTTGGTGATTAAATGCATAATGAAATTGACTGGCTCATCCGGATTTTCTCATAGCGTCGCTAGTATTGCGTGAACAAACATATGTTGTAATATTGAGAGAGCAGTTCGAGATGATGTTACAACGCGGATTTTATGGTGCTCCAATCGCGAAGATGTAATGAAGAGCATACTAATGCATTTGAGAGAAACTATATTTAACCTTCGTATCGATATTAAGGACACTGTCAAAATGCTAAACTTCGAATGGAATTCGGCCCCAAGGACGATCAATTTCAATTTTCAGTACTAGAAGTGAAGATAGTTACAAAGCGTGGCATTCTTTCAGTAATAAGTAAGATTTTTGACCCGCTTGATCTAATAGGCTCGATACTGACTGCAGTCAAGTTGATCATGCGATAGACCTGGCTCACAGAGCGTAATTGGGACGAGCCATTACCTCCCTCGCTCGCTACAAAATGGGCGAATTTTCGCAAAGATTTAAACGAGGCAAAAATCTATGTCTCGAGACAAGTAGTTCCCAACGAGATGCCATCAAGGATATATCTTCACGAATTTTGTAATGTCTCCGAAAGCGCGAGCGGAGCGTGTCTATACGTTCAGACTATCGGCAGCCAAGACCGCCTTTCAGCAAATCTATGCTCCAAATCTTGTGCTCCAAATCGCGAGTGATACCGATCAAATCCACTTCTATATATATACTACGATTGGAGTTATGCAGCGCGGTCCTGCGCACTTAATCATTAATGTTCAACGCATTCTGAGAGTATCCATCGACGACATATTGGCATGGTTAGACTCGAGGATAGCATTACATTGAATTCACGTTTCGCGATGGAAATCCTTTGTAGCCAATCGCGATGGAAATAAACGAGTTATTATCGAACATTGGCGGTATGTAAAGGGAGCAGACAACTCTGCTGACATAATATCACGAGGCACAACTTTGCAACAGCTTAAGGATTCTGAGAGCTGATGGAAGGGTCCGCAGTGCAAGAGTCTTGATCGACTAGTACAGAAGAGCAAAATGACAATCATCGGACAAGATTGCTGAACAATCTAAATAGAAGAGAAGAGAGGTACACAAATTTATGTTCTCGTCAGCAACAAGTAATCCAAGAATTAAGAGACAAGAGTTTCGACATTAATATACTTGGAACGTGTAATGGTGTATTGCCTACGCTACGTTAATAATCTACAAAGAATTCCGAGTGAGCGGATTTCATCGCGTTTAACTGTGGCCAAAATAAGGATCGCACACATTCAACTGGTTCATGTGCAAGCGAGCGCGTTCGCTGGAGAAATTGCCGCTATCAAGAAGAATAGCGAACCAGGTCCAGCAAACAATATACCACTGCATTCATTCCTGGACGATCAATACATGCTCAGGGTGGACGGACGATTGCAAGTCATACAAAAACTACTTCAAGACTTCTGAAGACGATGGACGGCCGAGTATGGGTCCGATCTTCGTCATCGAGTAAAATGAAGGAGAGCGCAAGCTGATCTTAGAATCGAAGTGATACTTCGCAACGAAAATCTTCCGCTTCTGAAGTGGAAATTATGTAGGGTAATCGAGGTTCATGCTGGTCAAGATGGATCAATTCGTGTTGTCTTAGTTTGCATTACAAACGGTATTTTTAAGCGAGCGAGTTATGTAAGCTGCCTATTCCTTCTAACGAGGAAATTAGATCGCCTAATTTGATAGGCGGAATGTTAGAATCCAAAGAGAACGGCGTTGACGACTCTGATAGTGTGCATGTTGCGAATTCAATTATCGACGTTACCGATTCATGCGACGAGCGCGCTGCGCGCCCCGAACTAAGTACCAAGTATAAGCTTAAATCCGCTGTTTTTTAGTCAGAAAAACACATTTTTTTTTCCTAGGAAGCAAAAACAAATTTATTCAAAGTACTTGCCCTCGTTAACTATACATTTTTCCCATCTTTCAGACAATTTGTGTATACCACGCCAAAAAAATTCCTCATCTTTCGAGGCAAATCACTCATCAAGCCATTTTCGGACGTCTTCGTAAGAATCGAAGTGCCGCTCAGCGAGCGCGTGGCCTATCGACGAAAACAGATGATAGTCAGAAGGTGCCAGGTCTGGTGAGTAAGCGGGATGGTGCACTTCCCAGTTGAGTGTCTCCAAATAGTTTTGAACCATTGTTGACGTGTGCGATGCGTTGTCGTGGAGGAAAATCAGCACAATCATGTCTTTTCCGATAATGCGGCCTTTTTTCACGCAGAGCACGGTGCAATTTGATCAGTTGTTGGTGGTAGCGGTGAGTTAACCATTAACAGTTTCACCAGGTTTTAACAGCTCGTAATAGATGACATCCTCCTGATCCCACTAAACGCACATCGTCTTCCGTCCGAAGCGATTTGGTCTTGAGGAAGATGTTGATGGGCGGGATCAACCCAAGATTTCTTGCGTTTAGGATTCTGAAAATAGATCCACTTTTCATCGCCTGTCACAATCCCATGCAGGAACGACTTTCTTTTTTGTCTGGCAAGCAGAATTTGGCATGTATTTTGGCGTCGCTCCATCTGTCTATCGTTCAGTTCATGCGGCACCCATTTTCCGATCTTTTGAACCTTCCCCGTGGCATGTAGCCGCATGGAAATGGGTGCTTGAGAAACCTTGCTCGGCAAGCATTTTTTGTGATTGGATATCGTCCTCGTCCAAAAGAGCCTGCAATTGACAATCCTCAACCTTCCTGGGCCGATTTTCACGCTTCTTGTCACTTAGATCAAAATTGTCGTCAAACCAACCGGCGAAACCAATCTCTGCACGTTGTTTCCGATAAAGCATTGTGGCCTCCACAAGCATTCGATGCGATTCGGCAGCCGATTTCTTCAAATTGAAACAGAAAAGCAAAGCTTCCCGAATATGCTTTTTTTTTAGCAAAAAACTACATGATTGTGAAAGAAAAAATGTTGTTCTATGAAATTGCTGATGATATGCACTGGTTAATGTTGACAGATGTCAAACACATAAAAAAAAGTGTTGTATGCCCAAGGTAGCTTTGTACACTCACTAATGCCACCTATGAGCAATAGCGGATTTAAGCTTACACCTAGTATGTATACAAATGCATATACGCACTCACGTATATAATTTTATGTACAATATATAAATTTGATAATGAATTTATGAATAATTATGATTTACATGATAATGTGGCCTTCCATAAAAATAGTCTTAAAAAGCCCGCACACATCTCAAAATGTGTCGCGGAACTATAACATGGACAAGATGTTTTGTCTAGACTATCGGTGACATCATCGATGTGCCGGCTAAACAAAGCGCCATTAATGAGGAGTAGATGACAAAATCATAGTGCAAAAGCTCATAGTACTCATAGTTTTTTCTTTCAAAAGCGTTGATAACGATATTTATTTGGGAAGAACCGCGAGATCGATGGCACGTCGTGAATAGAAGCGCCAATGAATATTTTTTTTAAGAAAAAATCGGTGACATGTCGTCGACTCAATAGGGGGTAGACAAAGGGACAAAGAAGTCGCAAATGGAATATATAATGGATCAATGCGCGACAACTGGCCTTGTAATATGGTACTACATGGATGGTGTAAATACAGACAAGTTATTTGAAGCAATGGAAGTAGAATTTGAGAAGTCGTCCGAACGAAAAAGTACAATCCAACGATACTGAATGTCTTATTGGTTTGAGCGACGTCAATACGGATCACACAGCGAAATTTGTGCAGCCTTCCGGAAATCCGTGCGTTGAACATTCGTATTAAGCACTGCATGTGGAATCTGCTATTATTATACAACATATGATACTTCAGCCTTATGTGCAGCATGATTTATTTGCGAAATATAGCGTTAAAGGAATGTATTTCATTAGGAAGCACAAAGATTGTTCTTTCCATACACTAGACAGCAGGTGGTCGTGCTCGAAATGCGGAGAGCTGATGTACATTCCCGTGTAGCATGTGCCCACTCTGCGCACATTGAAAACCTATTAAGTGCTCCATGTAAGAATATGATCTAAAAAATAAAAAAAAGATATAGAAAACTACGAGCGAGTGGAACGCGAATTGTTGGAACAGTGCGGCCAGGTCGCTACTCTAGTGGCGTGTTTCGCGTGTCTGCAACGATACGACGAGTGCATCGAGCAGTTCGAAGAATTTTGTTAAGCGCCGCGCCCGTTGGACATAGACAATCTTTGCGGTGGAGAGGATCGCGCAATTCGCGGGTGCAAAATTGCAATTGGAGCGACGTTTCATGTATATTGATAGCGAGTATGCGAGTGGCAACGAAAGATTTCTTGTCTAGCGAGAGATCAACGCCGCATTCGAGAGTCGTATTGACAAGTGCGGTGATAAACTTTAATCACATCGAACCGTGGCGGTTTTTAGAAGCTGGCAATGTAGTTCTAGAGCGAGTATGAGACGCTATAGAAAGATAAGGTAGTGAACACCGCGTTCAATGGCGAATTCGCAACGAAGGATAAACATGCTAATAAGAGCATAATTACAAAGAATAACGAGATATATCGATGCACCGATATGCACAAGTGGTACAAGCGACACTTGTCGAGCCTATCCCAGCATCGCTCGAAGAGTTCCAGGAACGTGATAGCGAGTGGGCATTGTCGCGAATCCTTAATTGTTAACGTGAACAAACTAAATCTCCTGCGCGAAGTGACAAGGAAAATAGTAATGAAATGAGCGGTGATCAGTGTTCGTACGACGAATAATGCGTGTTTCGTGTAGTCGGTGGTCCCCGCTTTGTATCCAGCTGAAAAATATATATACGGAGCGAGAGTTATCATATCTGCATTATACAGCATTAAATTTCGCAGGTCGAATTTCCAATGATTTTAAAAAACAATTCTAAATTTGAACATTTGAACGCGGTGTGGCATGATAAATTATTATTCCGAATGTATATTTTTTATCGAGATAAAATGCACTCCTGAATTTACATTATGAATGAAGATGTAAGAGGAGAGTCTATTACTTCTTGCGATCATATCAAGATCGGATTACACACGTTGTTTCATAAATATTGAGGTTTTTATATGTAATGCATTAGACGTTTCTAGAATTATCATTATGTCATTATTTTAATATAAATGGTAGTTTTAACATTGAAAATGACCTGATGTAAGGTCGAAACATATGTATATTGTTTTGTTAAATATAATGTTTTTGTAATTCACAATATTAACGAAGTACATCTTGCTTTTACTCTGAGCCCTTTAACGGATTATTTCAATTTAATTATAAAAATTCATTATATATTCCGATTGTTTTTCACAATTTATCGGGCTACGCACACTTTATAATTAAGAAAATTGCTACCGCGTACGATGGACATATAGGTGTACTACTGATAACTAAAGAAAATTATATTTCGTTTATTAAACGTGTTAAAAATATCGCCGAGAGAGTAGACGCGAAAATGCATAAAATTACAGTTTATCAATTCAAATTTAAATTTCTCGGTACAAGCCTCAATAAATTGGCGTTGTTTCTAAGCAGCTACAAATTAAAATCGTACGTTCCAAATTTTCAATATTATCGGATGAAGAATTTGAATTACTGACTCGTAAAGGTGTCTTTCTGCACGAGTACATTGACTGCATCGAAAAATTGCAAGACACGCGCTTACCATTGCGCGAATTATTTTTCAATTCGTTGATAGGGGATTATCCGAGAGTGATTACGTTCACGCCGTGAACGGCAGCGATTCTCTATCCGAATGCTCGGCGAGTACAGTGATCTATACTTGAAAATTGATGTTTTGTTATTGGCCGACATTTTCGAAAATTTTCATGAAAGTTGTGTTGCGAGTTACGGTCTCGATCCCGCGCATTATTATATCTTGCATGATTTCGTATAGAACGCGATGTCAAAATATACGCGCGTAAAGTTTGAGTTAATGATGACCGACATCGATATGATCATGTTCTTCGAGCGCGATCGAATCCGCGGCGGATTCAGGCAAATATGCGCAGATTAATAACAAGTATATGTTATGTGTTCATATGATATATTGAAACCGTCATATCTTATGTATGTGATATCACGACGTGAATAATCTGTATGGATGTGTCAACCATACGCCGAATGGGTCGAAGACGCTGCGAACTTTGATGCGATTCGCTCTGGATTCATCTACCGGTTATACTCTCGAGATCGATCTCGAGTATCTGCAGCATCTGCGACCAACACACTAACCTTTCTGCCCAACACGTGATAAACCCTCCGCAAGCGCGAAAATAAACTTTTAACGATGTTGTACGATAAGCAGCGTTATGTCATCCACAACTTGCAGCAATGTACTCATCATGATCTTCACGTAACAAAGATCCACCAGGTGCTACAATTCGCTCAATCTCTATGGCTCTGCGATTATATTGAACCCAATACACAATTTAGAATGCGCGCAAAAAATAATTTAAAAAAAAATTTCTATAAAAACTAATGAACAACGCAATATTCGGTAAGACCATGGAGAATGTGCGCAATCACGTTGATGTAAAATTAATAACAAAAGGAACGGTACAGCGCGGAGGCAATGATCGCGAAACCGAATTTTCACAGCGTCTTTGCGAAAAATTTGATCGTCGTCGAAATGCACAAACTCGAGGTGAAGTTTGACAAGCCGATTTACGTGGTTACGTGGGTACGTGCATATTCGACATATCGATTTTGCTTGTACGAATTTCACCACGAGTCATCGATGTATCGTGACAAATAAGATCATGTACACCGACTCGGACAGTCTCATTTATCATATAAAATGTTCAATTAGAATGCGCCGATGTTTATGAGAATATGAAACATGATATTGCTAGATTCGACACGAGCGATTATCCGGCAGACAATGTACGGTATACCTCTCGCAAACAAAAAAGTATCTGGTTTGATGAAGGACGAAAATAATTTTCGGTACGATAATGACCTAATTCGTTGGACTGAAAGCGAAGATGTACACGTGAGGGTGAACGGCAAAAAAGAAACTAAAAAGGCGGAAGATGTAAAGAACGATCGTAGCGCGAACGATAACGTTCCATGATTATATGCGGTGTTTGAAGAAATCGAAATGACTCGCCGTCAATCATGTATCTAAATTACGAGGTGTACGAAAATATCCGAAAATCGCTCTGAGTCCATATGACGACAAACGATACATTGTACTGGATTCGAGACGGACTGGAGACATTGGATACTTTTGTAATATATGTTACTATTATGTATTACTTATTGTAATTTAAACTTTTTTATATTTATACAAGTATTATTAGTATGTTTTTATGTAATAGCATTTATTATTATAATACCCAGGATTGAGGCCGTAACTCACGACACAACTTTCACAGAAATTTTCGAAAATGTCGGCTAATAACAAGACATCGGTTTTCAAGTACATCACTGTATTCGTCAAGCGTTCGGATAGAGAATCGCTGTTATACGTTCGCAGCGTGAGCGTAATCGCAATATGGTATCGCCCGTCAATGAACTATAAAATGATTCACACGATGATAAGCGCGTGTTCTGTAATTTTTCGACGCAATGTATTCGTACGGGAAGACACCTTTACGAATCAGTAATTCAAATTCTTCATCCGACAGTGTTGAAAATTTGGAACGTATAATTTTTAATTTATCTTTATCGAGATACGACGCCAATTTTTCTAAACTGATAGTGAGAAATTTAAATGAAACATATTTATACTATAAAACATATTTTTACACAATTTTTCTGAAAATTATTTTCATTTTTGTTTTTAGTGCTATCGATATGTTTTGTGAAGGAAATATACTTTTCTTTGGTTATCGGTAACATATCTATTTATCCATACGCGGTAGCAGTTTCCTTAATTATAAAGTGCGCGTCGCCCAAAAAATGACTGAAATATATAATAAATTTTTATAATTTAAATTACAGTTTGAATGCACTGCACCACTGGTATCTATCGGTGAGATGGCAATGATCGCGTACCCATGTATCGTCCGGAGCGAACGATTTCTCGCAGATGTAACAACGCATCGCGTTACGGTACGCCTCTCATTGTTCTTTCGATAGCATTTCCATAGTTAGCGGATATGATATTTTTTACACGATGCGCTAAGTTTGGAGTTGCGAACCACGCTATACAGTCTTCATCGTGACGGAACTGATACGACAATAACGCATTATCGTACGAATAATGCACGTAGCCCACATTGCATACTTTGTGCTGTTGATACGTGTACGATGACGCATCTTCCTTCTTGAGTTTTGTTTTTCGTAGAATACTCTAAGTCGACGATGAATGGGACGCGTTCCTTGTGATTATAATTTTCAAATTCGAGCTACTTGTCCTTATTCGGCAGTCGGATGGCGCAGTTGTTCATTTTTCCGCAGTCTATTGCGTGTGACTGCAACTTTTCGCTCGTACTGAAGTAGTTCGAATATTTTAATATCTTTTAATGTCATTGGAAATTCAATACTCGCAAGATTTAACATTGTCATGTAATGCGGATACGATGATTCTCGCTCCGTATACTTTTCAGTCGGATATAGAGCGGCGACTACTAATCATATGAAGCATGCATTGTCCGTCGTGCGCACTGATTACCGTTTATTTCGTTGCTATTTCCCGCAGCATCCCACGCGCATGGAATTTAGTTTATCCACGTTAACAATTACGTTGAGAATTCGCGATAGCGTCCGCTGTCGCGTTCCTGGAACTCTTCGAGAAATATCAATGTGAACTCGATGACATGCCACTCGTACCACTCGCGCAAATCGATAGATCGATATATCTCAATGTTCTTTGTAATTATGCTCTTATTAGCACATTTGTCGTTTGTCGTAAATTTGCCGTTGATTGCGGTGTTTACTTTCACACTACCGTGTCTTTCTATAGCATTTCGCATACGTTCAAGCACTATTTCTCTCGCGTCTTCCAAAAATCGTCGCAACTCAATGTGATTAGAATTATGATATATGTGATATCATTGCGCCTTTAATATAGCTTTCAAATGCGGCATCAATCTCTCTCCAGACGAGAGATCTTTCGTCATCACTCGCGTACTCGCCATCAATGTGTACGAAACGTCGCTTCAGTTGTGTCTTTGCACCTGCGAGTCGTGCGATCCTCGCCAGCACGGATTGTCTGTGTCCAGCGAGGCGTGGACGCTTGACACGACAGAGTTCTTCGAGCTACTCGATGCACTCATCACATCGTTGCAGCCATGCGAAACATTCCACCAGAGCGACCTGGCCAGCAGCTGAAGCACACTGCTTCAGCAGTTCGCGTTTCATTCGCTCATGATTTTCTATGTCTTTTACAGTTTTTAGATCACATCATATTCTTCCACGGAGCACTTGCACGTGACTCGTTCACACATGTTGCAGCACCGAGACATCTAGAATATCATAACATCTTTTCATTATGTTTGTTTGTGAAAGTGCACTGTTCATACTTAAAGCATTGATCGTCGCATCTATAAAAAAATAGTTTTAATGCAAGATCGCGATTACGAAACTCCATATATAATTAATAATCAGCAGTTCGACGCATTTTTCACCACTCGCGGGAATCTTAATGCATATGCACTAACGCTGGCTCTTATCTGCGATTTTCTTCGCCCAATAATAATCTTCTTTTATTATATTGACATTTCTATTCCACCAATGTTTCTTTTCATACTCATCGTAATCATAGGTATACTTTCTGTCGCGCGAATAAAGACCACTCAGAAACGGACTCTTTGATAACTATTTCACCACGTATACTTAATTCTCGATCGCGTAGGAACTGCATCGGCGATATTCGCATATCTATGTCTCTCTTTTGCGGATTATCGAGAACATACAGCAAAATCTAAATCATCTAAATTATAATCATCTAAATTATAATCTTCCTACATATTTTCGAGTAGCGTCTCGCTCACAATACTGTTTACAATAGTTTTGCAATGTAAGCATTTATTGCACGGAAATATCATATAGTATACATTGGCACTCCACAATTCGTGCAAGACCGATTGCTTAGCGCATCAATATAATCGATGTCGTGCTTCCTTACAAGATACATTCTCACAACATCGGTGTCAGTCAAATGGGTTATGCATGCTGCACATATAGGTTAAAGCACCAGCCATTGTATAGTAGCATGGATCATGCAGTGTTTAGTATGGCCGTTCAGTGCACGGATTTCTGGAGACGGCACAAATTTCTCTGCGTGATCTGTACCGTGCTCGCTTAAATCACTAACATAAGTACCGTCGATAACACTTCTGCGTTGAAATCTTGGTCCATTATTTCCTCAAAACCTGCTTTCATTTCTTCGAACACTTCAAACACTTCGTCTCTAATATTTTCGAGTTGGGTCTGCGTTTCCAATATTCTCGACTATGTTGACTATGTCCTCGACGTTCACACGATGGTTAGTCATACTTTTCACGCTGCTCTTATTGTGATCGATTCGACAATCTCCCAAGGTTTCAACTGAAATGTCGAGCACTTATTTGCCTATATATCTATTTATTATATACCTATTATATATTTCATCCAGTAAACTTCAAGATTTCTCCGTTTTCATGAAAATTTCGGCAAAAATAATCATCGCTACAAACAATCGTTACGACAAAGCACGATCATAAAACTTGAACGTTAACGATCATCGATTGGCAAGCGTGACAATATTTAAGAAAGTGTCATTAGAAATTTTCCCAACGATATTGCAAACATAAGCAAAAATATAAATCCTCAGAATCGCCAGATCCATGGTAATAAAATTTATGACAAAGGTTACAAATCATGTAGAGAAAATATTCTATATATTCTATCTAAATATGCTATCCTATTTATACACGATCGATCAGTAAATAATCTAAATGTGGATTAGAAATCCTGTGTAAACAAAAACTCATATTTCCAAACGCGTAAAAGCAAGTTGAAAGGCGTTTTCTCGTCAACAACAGAAAGTTGGTAAAATAAATGAGGGATTACAAAGCGTAGCTTTTAATTTTTTAAATTCGATCGTAAAATTTAAGTAAATATTTTCTAGACAAGGAGAATGCATGTTCAAGTAATAAAAGAGAAACTGATGACAAAAAAAAGAGTACATTCACTTGGAGTACTCGCCTTTGTGTGGATATCTGCACATCCTGCCTTCCACATTTATTGCAGAAGAGTTATGTTTTTTTGTTTAGCAACCGAAAAACATCGGCGCTTTTCTTAATACATCGCGACATGTCATCGATCTGTCAGTATATATAAACAGTGTACAAAGCTTTTTCATTCAATCGTAAATTTTAGTTACTAGTGAGACATGGATCGAGTAAAAGAATATATACGTCGAAAATCGATCGAGCACAAGGGGTACCGTTCCTTGTCGCCAAGTCCGCTAAATCCACCAAGTTCACCACCATCGAAGAAAAAAATGAGATATTGGGAATGCTTGGGAGACGAAAAAGCATCAAAATGGCTAATGTATTCCTCATCATTAACGTCACCAATGCCATCAAAATATAATCCATAAGGTATCGCGTTTAGAGTGACTAGTGCTAATGCATTTTATTCTCTGCTGAAAAAAGCGAATAATGATCAAAAAAGTTTTTGTTCTTCTTTCTAGAAAGCGCTGCTAGCTATGTCATCGACCGCATTCAATCGCGAAAAAAATATAATAAAATGAGAAAAATCAATGTGAGTAAAAAAAATTCGTTCGCATCACTATATACTTTATTTTATTACCCATCCTTTTCCCTGACACGCTGATAAAAAAAAGAAAGGAAAAAACACAACGTATTGTGAAAACTAAGTCATAAAAAAAATAAAGGAAAAAAAGGATGTCGATCTCTATTTTTTTCTAACATGCGAGTCTTTGTTACATGCATTTTTGAGGAGGGCGGCGATGGGCGATGGGCGAAACAAATACGAAATGCATAGCGAAACATCACGCGTATCATGTTTATATTATTCATCGATCGGAGTCAATACATAAATATAGGACCCTAGTTTTCACTGTTTACGTAAATGGCAATGCCAGTGATCGGGCCTTTCCCGCGCTGTCCCCCTCTCTCCAGCGCCAACGAGTATTCCCACATTTCGCTTTCCCTCGTCGAGTATCCCCCACGCTCTGCTACCCCTCACTAACGATTTTCCCCGCGTCCCACGCTCTCCTCTAACCCCGTGGATTAGAATCGGTCTAGTATTACTTACTAACTGACATATTAATATCAATTGTGCAATTTATTATAAACGTCTGGATCTTAATCGAATCATTCTCAATACAAATACTGATGTTACAAATTATAAAATACGGCAATGATTCTGTGTTATTTTGTTTATTTGATCTCCGTAATCGTTCTTTTCTAATATAAACTATTCAAGAAATTAAACTTTTTCTGATTGTTAGAACTTGTTATAATACGTGTTAGATATAATACAATATTATCATAACTTGATACATATTCGTACATGAAGCCGTCAACTGTGTTTTTAATGAACTGGAACATTGCATGGAACATGTATACTTTGAACTGTGTCAGTATGTAAATAGTGAGTGAAGAATTAAAATAATTTAAATAAATTTTTACATCAAAAGTTGTATCATCAAGAAACTTAATGCTTTTTTCACAAAATTTGTGATAAAAATTTTATTATAGCATATGAATAAATAGTTCATGCTTTAAATAATATCGAAATGCATTATATAAATACGTGACTAATAATTAAATAAAAGATGAATACGTGATTAATAATTTGTGTGTGTGGACTGTTTCCACATTTCGGTCTTCAGTGTACGAATCGTTCGACGACTGTCTGTTCAAAGAAAAAGAAAAGTTCAGAAATTCGAAAAGATTTTGATTTGGCAAAATGAAGTTAAGGTTTCTGAGAATCCAGTGTATATAGTTAGGGTTAAAAGTAGTGCGTAGATGTTCGATAATGGTTCGATAAGTGTTTGATAATTGTCATAGATGATTCGATTGTAGTTCACTAATACTATCAATATGTGTTAATGAGTATACGACATAATAGTAAAGCATTTTTCAGTTGATGATTTAATTTTAACAAATAAAATTGCATAAGTTTTTCTCAGTGAGATGTCGATGTACGTTAGATACAATTTTGCATAAGTATAATATAAAAATTTTTTTCTAGAAAAAATCGACATGTCACAACATGTTTTGCGATTAAATTACTCTGTTGAATACGTAAAAACACAATTTTACAGTTTCGCATAAGTCAAATGTGTCGACTTCAGCAGTATTTGTCACCAATGATTATAAGCAAGTGAATATCCATTTGATCAACAACTAGTGAGTGAATATTATTTTTCAAGGGAACATGTATGAACACATAATTATAATACATAATTATAATATTACTGTAGTTCCATCCGTAATGCGTTTTAGATTAAAAAGGTCTTTATTGCGCAGTTTACAGAATTGTCTATGAATGTATTGTATGTATATAAATTCACATCGAAATATTTAGGCAATAAGATCAGCTTTGATCGAATATAGAATTTCTTTTATTTAATGGATGGAATTAAAATTTATTTATTTAATTAAAGAAATTTTTATACGGTTTATAACATATATATTGTATGTGTATGTG
>NW_012130066.1:13202951-13214699 GCF_000143395.1 Atta cephalotes | reverse complement strand
ACACACACACACACACACACACACACACACACACACACACACACACACACACACACACAAAAAGTGTAAATCCGACCGGGCAACTTCTACGCGGTATACTTTGGATAATGTTAATGCCGATGGTATTGTAACTTTAATCTTCATAACTCGAGATTTGCTTAAGCAAAAGATATTTTATTATAGGGTTTTGGAAAGCTCTTGACATTGGTTATTGGATTCTAGAATAAAAAGTAGGATGTTTCGTCTAAAAAAAATCGATGTGATTTTGATCTGACCTTGGCAAAGTCATCTAAGATCAAACTGATATAATCAATAAATATATCTTTTTATATGTGTGCGTGCGTGCCTACATGCATACGTGTACTTGCATATGTTGGTATTTTTGAATAAATAAATGTTTACTTGTTTATGAGAGATGTTCAAAACGACCATTTTCTATGCAAGCATCTACTCTGCTTTGGAAGGAACTAATTGCATGTAAAATTTCATTAGCATCCAAGGATCAAATGGTTTCATTTATTCTACGAATCATATCGTCTCTAGTAGTAAGACGTTCACAGTATACTAAGATTTTTATCTTTCCTCACAAATAATAATCAAGAACGGTGAAGTCCGATGATCGAGATGGATAATTGATCAGAACATATTTGCCTATTTATTTATTCGGAAATATAGTATTTAGTGTTTGGGCAACTCTTGATGTATGTGGCAGACATCCATCTTATTGGAACCATATGTCTAGGTGCAATCTCAATGGAAAATTTTCTAATAAAACAGGAAGTTCTGTTTCTAACAAAACTGAATATCTATTACTGTCTAGATTGTTTTCAAAGAAAATAAGACCTATGATCTGACTTCCAATAACAACAAACATTAACTTTCCAAATTTGTCTTAATCAGCGAGGATTATTTTCTAAACAATAACAGCAATTCCAAGTATTGACATCACTTTCGTATATTCAAAAAATAAATAAAATTTTGAGATAAAAATTTGATAATTGCTCTCTTATTCAATTGCAAAATGCAAGTCTGTTCAAAATCATCATGAATCAACGATTGATGAATAGACATTCTGTAAGATTTCAATTTGTTTTTCTTTTAAAATAAACCAGATAATGTTACGACTAATACCAGAATCCCTTTTTCGATATCTTGAAGAATCATGTTTCAATTCTGCCGATGCAAGAATTTCTTTCATTCCTAATTGGATGAATCTATCTACTTTTATTATGTTGAGGCTGAAGGACATCAATAATTCTGATTCGATTAATCAATCGTGAAAAGATTTTCCGCGAGTAAGGAGTCCGATTAGGAAAATGCTGTTGTCACAATCTTTCAGTACCAGCAAATGAATCTCGATACTCACCCAAAATTAGCAATACCATATCGTATGCTTCTTCATTTGAATAAGATATGATTGGATAAATCTATGAGAAGAAAACTTTGAGAAGTAAAACGAAATAGTGAATTATTATTTATCTCTGGTTCACTTCACTTTTATAGCAATATAGTCGTACATGTTCCAATAAACACGGAATATAACTACAAAATTACTGTTATATAACTGTTGCAATATTTTAATATGTACTTACAGTAAAGTAACGGCAACATAATCTCATTGTAACATATTTGTATAACAAATGTTATGTCAAAAGTAGATAACCATTATATTATATATAGTATAACATTTATAAGATCTATATATTATTGTTATATTCACATTATATAACAGCTGCATTCGGCGTTTATTTGTAATTTGGGAATAACAAATTTAATACTTATATCAGAAAACATGCATTCTACACAGTTTCTGATTGAAGTTTCTTATTCCCTATTTCTATTGCCTAGTATTTTTCAGATAAACAGCAATAAGCATCTCCGGATAGAAAATCTTTTTAGCAGTGTTTAGTTTTGTTTAACAATTAATTCATGGGTTCTAATATTTTTGCAGAGAATAATGAACGTTCTACAATAAGTCATTATCTAAGCTTTTAGTCAAGCTACAAGAAAATTGGTCACTTTCTTACAGCTTAAGACTTAAAAAACTTAGGTAATAACCATAATGGAAGGGATAACATAATGTCTGGGACTGAACAGTGTTTCTTTTTAAAATCTCTATCTTCTTCATTTATGGATTGTTCGTAAAGAGGAAGAATCAATTATGGAACATTAAACATATGGTGGTATATAGTCTATTTTTATTTTAAAATTGTCTTAAATAATGTCTTAAGATGCTAATACAGTCCTCTGATTGACTTACGACATTTTAAGACTATACTTAAGACAGTTTAACAAACTTTATGTTTTTTTCTATAGAAAGTTTTTTTTCTATAGAAAGAGAATCTAAGATGCATTATAAAGTGTATCTGTTCGATTAAGAACGGGAATAAAAAAATCGATCAGCGAGAGCGCGCTTTAAAAGCGAATCAGATCTTATTTATCATAGTTTAATATTTAATTCATCTACAAGGATATTACAATAATTGATTGAAAGAAACTTGAGCCGATTATCAGGTACACAATGAGTGTATACGGGACTTCGCCTGAGCCGTTCATCAGATCCCGTATAATGTGAGCAAAGAATCGCCGAATTCATCAGTTGTGAGATAGATGAACGATTAATCGTTAGTAATATTTGCGTGGCTATCCAGAGCGCATCATCAGGTAGACCTGTCCGAGCCAAATCATCGGACTCACTGGTGATAGCAACTCACCGCCCGAGACCATTCGTCAGACAAGAAAATAATGGACTCGGCCAATGCGTTAGACGCTATTGTTTGTGTCGTTCGGCAAAGACTAGTGGAAGATCTTATTCTTCTTTCTTCAGTCTTTTATTTCAGAATGATGAGGAAAATCGAGAGTTGATTGCATATAAATTATTCCCCTGATAATGTACCGAGCGTAAATGCATCCTCCTTTTGCGAAATCCATCGTCTAGAAAAGAGAAGCTCGAAAATCGCCACCAAGCCGATCGCGCTCTCATCTACGCGCTATTGTGATGTGTGGAAGATACAGGGTTGTGCTTGCGACGCGCGCTATTCAGTTTTCGTCACCTTTAACTTTTCGGGCTTGCCCGAACATTCCCTTCGGAAGTAGAGCTTTTGAATATTTCTTAAGTTTGATCGACGAATAAAATACATACTTTAACAATAGGTCGTTTGAAAGTAACAGTGGCCGTTCGCACTGTAATGACTCTTGTTAATCTATTGTTATCTGGGTGTAATTCTATCTGAGGTAGAATCTGGGGTAGAATCCGCACCAGTGACCATTTAGCTGGAGAATATCGTTCATCGATGATGAGAACAAGATTCCGTTTTTAACTTGCATAGACGAATAGTGCCATTTTGATATAGCTTGATAACGAAGGCACTCAGTGGTCCACTGTTTCCAAAAATTCTACCTTTTGTCGAATGAGTTACCATTTAAGGTAGGAACTTGATTAATCAACAAGATTTGGCTCAAGAATTACGTTAGGAGCTTCTCCGAAAATAAAGTGCCCTGGAGTCAAGGTTGTAATATCATCTGCGTCTTCAGACATCGGACAGAGAGGCCTGGAATTAAGGACTGCTTCGATTTAAGTTGTAAGTGTTGTTAACTCCTCATGTGGATATTGTGTCTCCGATAACTCGTCGAAGATGGAACTTCTGTCGCCTCTCATTTTCCTCCAAAATGAGGCGCGGCTGGGAGTATGAAGCTTCGTGATCAGCGCTGACTAGATTAGTGCCGCAATCGCTATGTAGCTTCGCACAGATACCTCGACGAGCTGTAAATCGCTTATACGCTGAAATAAAAGCTTCTATAGTATAGTCCGTGACTTCTATATGGACAGCAGAAGTGGAAAAACAAACAAAAATTGCTAAATATCCTTTATTAAGTTTTCACAGACTTCTTCACTGTCCTCGCCAAATCTTGATCATAATGAAACTTGCATAGTCAACTCCGGTTCAGAAAGGCACAGGATGGAGTAATCGTCTCTCGTCTCTGGAAGCTGACCCATTAGCTGCTGAGCTCATTTTTGGCGATACCGAGCACATTTTACACATTTCAGAATAAAGGACTGGTACTATTATCCAGTATTTTTGGCGAGTATAAGCCAATGTTACTTGTGTCCCGCCGTGTAATATTTGCAAATGAGCATCAGCGATAATTAAAGTTGTAAAATGAGAATGTTAAGCAAGATTAGCGGGTTAATGTCAGATTCTAAATTCGCGTACTAAAGTCGCCCGCCTACTTCTCATAAAATCGGAATTGTCTAGGAATGGAGTAAGTTTGATTAAGGGGCTTGACTTGAATAAACGTCCTTCTCTCGTTAATATCTTTATTTCATGCTGGAAATAAGATTGTTGTACATGACGTATCCAAAATTGACAACTCTCCTGAAACTCGGCTAGAATAAGATGTCCTACGGTTGGCTCTATCGACGATTGTCGAAAACGTTTAACAGCGCGTTTACAAATTGCGGTGATTCATATAAGTGTTGACAATGAAGAGTATTTTGTTAAGAGATTCTAAGAGGGCATCTGGTTATCTCGCACTGAACATGCTAGTTGTTCATGTTCTTCGGACTTTCCTCCAAATCGGGCTCGGCAGACTGAATGGGGTCATTTAGGCCAATGGACAGATGCTTGGCTTAACCACGATGGCCTTAGTCACCATGATAGGTGTCGCTCAATCTCGCACTTAATCTCCTCAACGCACAATCAGCAGGATTATTAGAAACGAAGCGCCACGAGGCGGAAAGTAATGTTTCTTGTATGACTGTAACTTTATTACGTACGTAGTCCTTTCATCTAGCTGGATGGGATGAAATCAATGTGAAAGTTACGGATGAGTCCGTCCAGAGAAAAATCGGACTTTCCTTTATCTCTAAAACGTTCTGTACGTTGAATACAAGACGAGTTAACATTAATGCAGCCTTCAACTCGAGTCGGGGTATAAGTTTTTTTAATGATGCTACTTTAGTTTTTGCACAGGTGATATTTATTTAGACTCCGCAATCACGAGTTTCAACACGAATATAAACTATAGCCGCCATTGCAAGTTGAGAAGCATCAGAAAATCCGTGAAGCTAGATGGCGATTGACGAGATGTAAAGCCAACGTGGAATGTTCAAATTATTCAACGCGAGTAAATGACTCATTGATTTTGCAATTCAGGAAATAAAAGAGTATCTCAATCTATCTTGCCTGACTAAAGATTTTGAATAAATATTTTGGCGCGAATTACGACAGGAGCAATGAGACCTAGAGGATCGTATAATTGAGCAATTTCGGATAAAACGGATCTTTTCGTCGACATTATTCGAACTGAAGATAGCACTGAGATAAACTTAAAAACGTTAGTGTTCAGTTGCCAACAAAAACCTAATATCTTAATACGGCAGAAGTCCAATTCTACAACAGATGTATTGTTATTCGACGATAACGACAAATGATTCAACAGTTCTTGAGATTTACTGTTCCATTTTTGCAGAGGAAATCCGCCTGCCATGCAAAGTTGATGTACTTATTATTTCTTTAGCTTCTTTTATTAATTCCATCCGAAAATATCGTCAATAAATCTTTTGGATAATGAAGGTATAGCTTTGGGAAACTCATGACCTTCGTCAGAGATGAGCTGTTGAACGCGTTGTACGTGGAGAGCAAGTAATGGCGCACAATTTAACTCATAAGTTACTGTGATTAGCTGATATATGAACGTAATATATATGAACGTAATTATCTATTCGAGTCGTATCAAAAAATACGTTGCATTTCGATCGTTTGAGTGAACTTTTGATGATACATCTTATGATGTCGGACAAAAATACGAACTGATGTAAACGAAACCAGAGTAATACGTCAAAAATATTTGTTTGCAATTTAGCTCCAGCATGCAAAATGTCATTTAATGCCACTTTTCGTGGGACCCAATCCGTTGAATACAACTCAAAGTTTGATTATCTTACTACTTTAAATTATTACTTTTGATTACCTTACTACGTGTGACATTTCATGATGAGGCAAATAAAAACTGGGAGAATCGTTAACTTCAGACTCTGGGACCAGAATCATATGGCCTAGTGACTGATATTCTTGTAAAAAGTCTGTATAATTTACAATAAGAGAGTTCAGTTTCCTTTTACGAAATCGTGATAAGCAACGAAGCGCTAAAGAAGATGAATCTCCTAACAAGGTCATTGGAGTCAATGGAAGCCGGACTATATATCGACTGTTTAGATCTCGAGAAAAAGTAGAGAGAAAGTAATGTTCACAATCAACATCAGCGGAACTTAACTTTCTGATATTAACCTCGGAATTTTTTCTTGTTTCCAAAAACAAGTTAAGAGATCTTATAGATCATGATCAACATGGCAATGATATATCCATCCTTCATCGTCATTAGTATTAAAATTAACGGGATCAAAGATCAATAGGTGATGACAAATCACCTTTTATTAAATCAGACTTAACGATCTGGCCATGAGCATCTACGCCAATAATGATATGGATTGGTCCAGGATTATCAAAATTAGGATACTGCAAGCATTTGTAAATTGTTAAGATGCGACCAGAATTGACTATCTGCATCAAATGGTATCTTAAATGTTAATCGCGGGAGAATATATACTTGTAATGCATAAGAATCGGAGACATTAATTGAAGAGTGAAGTTTAATAACGGAGCCCTTAGTGCGTCCGAGAAGGTTCCACCAATGCCAACTAACAGAATCGTTGCAGATTTTCGAGATAGTCTTAAAAGGTGTAGCAAATCTTCTATAACAAATAATAATTCAGACCATAGATTTAAGAATGCTCGAACGAAGCTTCGAAGGTATCGTGTTCTTATTTTGACCTGACATGTGGCGAGTAAAGTAAGTAGTCATTGATTGGCGCGTTCTGTGTGACCAGTAAATGATAATTTTAGTCATTTCTGATCTGAGTTGGACGCAGCACCAACGGTCTGAATCAGTTTTCTTGTTAGTTGCCAACTTAGGACGTGGTTTAAGGTCATCATGTAAGGTGGTGTGATGTTTGTTACCGCATTTCCTGCAATGACGAAAACTTGCGGACAATAACTAGCGGAATGATTCTCTAAGCAATTAAAGCATAATTTAATTTGAGAGCAGTACGTTTACGTCGTTCAAAAGGTTGCGACAAATAATTGGGGCAATTAAATAAATAATGACTTACACAAGTGGCATTCTACTCCACTTTTAGCTGTCGGAGCCATTGCGATCATAGTACGAGATTTTGTATTTGTCTTACTTGTGCCTTACTAAATGCCAAGACGATTAGGCTTTATTCTTCGTAGGCTCGATCAAAGTAGAAGTCAGACTCTCCCACGCTCTGGTGTGACTGATCACAAACTCCTCAAACTCCTTTAAAATGAGATACGACGTATTAGGTGTACACTTCGCTTCCGCCGTTTTCCTATAGATGGCTTTAGCGGTAAGTGGTGGTCGAAATAAATAGATCATAGACGTCATACAATAAACTTGGGCATCTGTCAACATAACCCCATAGAAACATTAGTCGATTTGTGTCTGCATCATAAAGTTATTCTCGATTGAAAATGTCAGTTTACGAGCCAAATTCTCATCATTTGCGGGAGGTTTTAATTTTTTGCTTCAATATGAAGAAATCTGCGGCTGAGGCTCATCGAATGCTCTCAAATACTTATGATGAGGCCACTATTAGTGAAAGAACGTGTCGTGATTGGTTTCAACGCTTCAAGAACGGTGATTTTGCCGTCGAAGACTGGCATAGCGGTGGAAGAGAGAAGGTTTTCGAAGATGCAGAATTAGAGACATTACTTGAGCAAGACTCGTGTCAAAATCAAGAAGAATTGGGATCAATCGATCATTGGGAGTGACTCAAGCCATTTCAAAATGCCTCAAAGCCATGGGAATGATTCAGAAGCAAGGAATTTGGGTGCCGTTTTGAAGCCGAGAGACGTTGAACGGCATTTGTTTGCTTGTGAACAATTGCTTGAAAGGCAAAGACGGAAGGGATTTCTGCATCGCATTGTGACTGGGGACGAAAAATGGGTTCATTATGATAATCCCAAGCGCAGAAAATCATGGGGAGTTCCCGGCCATGCTTCCAAACCGAATATTCACAGCTCCAAAGTCATTCTCTGTATTTGGTAGGACCAGCTCGGCGTAGTGTATTATGAACTGTTAAAACCGACTGAAACAATCACAGGCGATCGGTATCGAACGCAATTGATGCGTTTGAGCCGAGCATTGAAAGACAAACGGCCGCAATACAACGAGAGACACGATAAAGTGATTTTGCAGCATGACAATGCTCGACCCCATGTTGCGAAAGTGGTCAAGACATACTTGGAAACGTTGAAATGGGAAGTCCTATCCCACCCGCCGTATTTTCCAGACGTTGCTCCCTCTGACTATCACTTGTTTCGATCAATGGCATACGGCCTGGTTGATCAGCACTTCCGATCTTATGAAAAAGTAAAAAATTGGATCGATTCGTGGATAGCTTCAAAAGATGACCGTTTTTTCGACACGGGATTCGTACGCTCCCCGAAAGATGGGAGAAAGTAGTGGCCAGCGTTGGACAATACTTTGAATCATAAATGTATAACCAGTTTTTTACAATAAAGCCTCGAATTTCAGAAAAAAAACGGCGGAAGCAAAGTTGTACACCTAATAGATCCTAATCTAATTTCCTATGCTTCGCGTATCTTCATCTAAACGAGCTAGCTGATGAATTAAAAGATAATCCATCATCCGTGTGGCAATTCAAGGCTTCCAAAGTTCCTAGCGATTCTGTGATGGTGATCATCATTCCATTTATTATAATTCCTGCGTTGACTTTGATTTGATGAGCTTTAGACTAAACAATCTATCCAATTGCATGGAGATAAGTACTCGCTCGTTTTCATACTGCGAAACCAAAATTTTCCAAGCGATGTTGATTATTTTATCAGTAACTTTAAGATTAATGACGAATCAAGCAGCGTCGCCAGCGATGCATGTTTTCAAATAATGCATCTTTTCAACATTTGTAAGAATCTTCATTCTGGCCCATCATAGATGTGAAAAGATCATAAAAGGATCTCCAAGCGTGATAATCTCCGGAGAATGTAGGCAAGCCGATCTTTGATAAACTTCTCCGCCGATTACTAGATCCGGCACTAGAGCATCAGATGATCGTGAGGAAGTATTAGAAGCTTCTGTTTCTTGTTGCTCAAGCAATACAGCCTTGAACGTAAAACTCTTGACATTTGTCATAGATTCGGTGTTTTATATAAGACTCCTTAGCAAATCGTTCCATATATGTCTGAAAAATTTGTTCGTGCTTTTCTTGGAATTTGCTCCAATTGGCTTCAAGAATTTCTAGCTGAGTACTTAATAAATATCATCAGAAATAGCCTCAATTTCTTCCGAGGCATCCTCAGCAGCATTCTGAATTGTCAGAAACCTGTTTATTTGCATGGTTATTTGGGCACGTAATCAATCCTTAATTGATTTATGCATGTCTTCTTCTGAATCGTGATGACACAAGATGTTCTCGACAACTGAAGAAAAAATATCAATGATAATCTTAGATTATTTTGCAAATGGCCACATACATCATCTGACGTATGTTATTATTCGTTTGCCAGTTCCGCATTTCAGAGCGCTCCCATTAATCTATTCGGCTTGAAGGACCAAAATTAATGTTCATTAAAAACGAGAATAAAAAAATCGGTCAGCGAGAGCGCGCTTTGAAGGCGAATCAGATCTTACTTATTATTAATGTATCATAGTTTAATATTACTGTGATTAAAAAATAAGGTGAAATTTTTAATTTAAAATACGCGCGCTTTTCGATTCTGACAAATCTTTTTTTTTTAGGTTGGCAGCACTGTCACTGACATCTGTGCCAAACTTCATGTCAATACCTGCATTTGTTTAATAGTTAAGCGCGTGTTTTGGAACAACAAGAAGTTAATTTAGCGATTTTTACAATGTCTGATTTTGTTGAGCAAAAAAGTTGCATTAAATTTTGTTTGCGGAATGAAATTTCTGCAGAAACATTGAGAATATTGCAGAAGGCCTTCGGTGACTAGGCTATGTCACAAAAAAATGTTTACAAGTGATATAAACAATTCAAAGAAGGCAGAGAAAGCGTTGAAGACGAAAATCGCTCTGGATGACCATCAACATCAACTGATGAACAACACGTGAATGAAATCAAAGATTTGGTGATCAAAAATCGTCGATTGATAATTAGAGACCTCGCTGATACTGTTAACATTTCATTTGGATCAGTCCAGACCATTTTGAAAGATGTTTTGTGCTTGAAAAAAGTGAAATCTCGTTTAGTGCCAAAAAGTCAAGTTTTTTGGAAAAATAGCGTCGCGTTGAAGTCTGTGAAACAATGCTTTCTAAATATCAGAATATGATGGAATGCATAATAACTGGAGATGAAACTTGGATCTATGCATTCGACCCGGAAACGACCAATCAAGCGAATGCCGTGCAAAAGGTGAGTCAAGACCGAAAAGATCGCGCCAGAGTTGTTCAAAAATCAAGGTCATGTTAACGATTTTCTTCGATTATCGTGGTGTGATATATTATGAATTCCTAGTGCCGGGTCAAACTGTTAACAAGGAATATTATTTGAGCGTTATGCAACGTTTACGTGAAGCTATTCGCAAAAAGAGGCTAGAGATAATGGGCAGATAATTCTTGCACCACGATAATGCACCATCTCACACTGATTGATTCTTCGAGACCATTTCGGCAAAAATTCAACTCATATCATTCCACAACCACCGTATTCGCCTGATTTAGCATCATGTGACTTCTGACTATTCCCTAAGTTCAAGAGACCGCTCCGGGGATACCGTTTCGACACGATTGAGGAGATAAAAACCGAATCGCTGCGCGCCATTGAAGGCCATTCCGAAAATCGACTTTAACAATTGTTTCGAGGATTGGAAAAAACGTTGGCAAAAGTGTATTGTATCCAGAGGGGACTTTGAAGGCGATGAAATAAATTTAGAAGAATAAATAAAGATTTTAAAAGTTATAAACAATTTCACCTTATTTTTTGATCACAGTAGTACTTAATTCGTTTATAAGGATATTATTAGGTGTACAACTTTGCTTCCGCCGTTTTCCTATAGATGGCTTTAGCGGTAAGTGGTGGTCGAAATAAATAGATCATAGACGTCATACAATAAATTTGGGCATCTATCAACATAACCCTATAGAAACATTAGTCGATTTGTGTCTGCATCATAAAGTTATTCTCGATTGAAAATGTCAGTTTACGAGCCAAATTCTCGTCATTTGCGGGAGGTTTTAATTTTTTGCTTCAATATGAAGAAATCTGCGGCTGAGGCTCATCGAATGCTTTCAAATACTTATGGCCGCTATTAGTGAAAGAACGTGTCGTGAGTGGTTTCAATGCTTCAAGAACGGTGATTTTGACGTCCAAGGTCATGCTCTGTATTTGATGGGACCAGCTCGGCGTAGTGTATTATGAACTATTAAAACCGACTGAAACAATCACAGGCGATCGGTATCGAACGCAATTGATGCGTTTGAACCGAGCATTGAAAGACAAACGGCCGCAATACAACGAGAGACACGATAAAGTGATTTTGTAGCATGACAATGCTCGACCCCATATTGCGAAAGTGGTCAAGACATACTTGGAAACGTTGAAATGGGAAGTCCTACCCCACCCGCCGTATTCTCCAGACGTTGCTCCCTCTGATTATCACTTGTTTCGATCAATGGCACACGGCC
>NW_012130066.1:13196141-13199391 GCF_000143395.1 Atta cephalotes | reverse complement strand
TTAGTATCTCTCTCTCTCTCTCTCTCTCTCTCTCTCTCTCTCTCTCTCTCTCGCCCTCAATTTGTAATTGGTCCATCAGGCCTCTGTCGGTGACAGCTGAATATCAGCTTTTTGTTTGATTGCTATATATAAAGCGATAGTAAATTATATCATTTTACAGGTATAAATTAGCGAAGTATTTAAACAAATATTTACTTTAATGTTAATAACAAACTTAACCTCTATTCGTTAATGCTCCTGATAGTAACAAAGAAAACATTAACCTAATATTCCCCTCTCTGTCTTATTTGCCTGCATCACTATTCGGCACAATTTGCTTCTTCTATTATATTTCCAAACCTCTCTTGAAAATCTATCCAACTCTAAAATTCTTAGAGGGGGAAATTACCAAACTTTTCCTAGAAGTCAGTCCATTCTTAAATTCTTGGAGGGGGAAATTTCTAAATCTCTTCTAAAAATTTGAATAATCCTAGATTCCAGAGAAAGATTTTCGTATCTCTCTGGTAAATTCTACTCCTATCGATTGCGAAAAGGGACGTAACCTCATTACAACTCAATTCTAAAAGAATCTAAGAGAAAGGACTTTTTAATACTTCCAGAAGAAATAATTAAATTTTCCAGTATATGCTCTAAGGTTTAAATATATAATAAATCACCTAAAGTTTTGAAAAAATCGACTTCATAGTTTCATAAATTCATTGTTCATAAAAAATTCATTAAAAAAACAATACTTTTCGGCGTTTTAAATCAGATTCCTCTCTTGAAAATACCCTTAATTTGTTGGGCTGGGAGGTTTTGCCACATCCGATATATTTACCGGACTTAAGGATTCTAAAGTCGTCTGTACTATCGTAATAGTTTTTGTATAAAAATTATTTTTTTTCTCTTTTATAGATTCGAAAATTCTTTTCCATAATTAAATTATACGTATTAATACGTATTTGTGAGATAGAGTTTATGCCGAGAACGATAAAAAATTTCGAAATTAAAATCGTAAGAAAAATATTTTATTGTTCACGGCATAAATTCCATCTCACAGATACATATTAATGCATATATTTTAGTCCCGGAAGAGAAATTTTAAATCTATAAAAGAGGAAAAAAGTAATTGTTGTAAAGAAATTACAATTTAGTCGATAATATAGATCGCTTAGGATCCTCTTAAGGGTAACTTTTATTAACTTCGATTAACCTAATTGTTTGATTAGTTCATTGAAATTAACCAACCGCATTTGTCATTTCGTTTAATGGCAGATGCGATTAATCAATTCCAGTAGACTAATCGGTCAATTAAGGGGTATTTTGGAAGTTAAAAAAAATGGAATTTATTTTATTGCATTTTCGGAAAGTTGATAATTTTGAGAATATATTACCAAAACCATTCATAAAAATACAAAAAATAGAATAACACAGTTATTCACGATTTACTGTTACTCTTCGAATAAAGAAACATTTCATAATGTTACATGAACTGTTTTATGGTCCAGAAATCGCAGAATAAAAAAATTTATTGTAAATACTAAAAAAACAGAAGTATTCTAATTCAAAATTTTAAACGCATTTTTCTCAAAACGTGAATTTTTCAATTTTGCTGACATTGTAGAGAGAAAATGGCTCAACTTATTAATCTATGCTCTTTATACATTAATTATAACTATTTTTTTCATACAGTTAAACCTAAAAATATAATAAATTTTTTAAAACAGTAATAACTTTTTGACAATTTAATGGGAAAAATAATGGTCTAAAAAAGAACTTTCTTTCATAAAAGAATGATTTTAACAAATCGCGATTTTTTATAATTTTGTTAGGTTTACATTTAACATTACAAATCAATTTGATTTTTTGTTTCCAAACGACTTGTACATAATGTCAACAATTTGACAAAATCTCATTTGGACATGCTTGCCGCTATTATTGCTTTTTGGATATTTTAATACATTTTGTTTCATAAAAATTCCCCAGCACACAATATTTATAAAATATTTACAAAATGTTTATAAATATTTATAAAATTTATTTTAAATATTTTGTAAATATTTTTTAAATATTAAATTTTTATTTCTGTGGTCTTAGATTGCACAGATCATAAACATTTATTATAAATATTATGAAATATTTATTGTAAATGTTATAATAAATGCTACAAAAATACTTAATGAGATATTATTATCCAGATAAAAATACTTATTAGAAATATTTATTTGTATTTATCATAAATATTTACATAAAATATTTAGTCTATATCTTAATAATATTTCAAATAATGCTTTATATGTATAATATGTATAATATCTATACAAGGTGTTCCACAACTGTGTAATCATGATTTTTTTTGGCACTTCCGATGATCTGACAAAAATTAATTTGGATAAAAGTTAATCAGTTTTCAATTTTTGGCTACAAATTGTAATATTAGGTGTACAACTTTGCTTCCGCCGTTTTCCTATAGATGGCTTTCCTATAGATTAGCGGTAAGTGGTGGTCGAAATAAATAGATCATAGACGTCATACAATAAACTTGGGCATCTGTCAACATAACCCTATAGAAACATTAGTTGATTTGTGTCTGCATCATAAAGTTATTCTTGATTGAAAATGTCAGTTTACGAGCCAAATTCTCGTCATTTGCGGGAGGTTTTAATTTTTTGCTTCAATATGAAGAAATCCGCGGCTGAGGCTCATCGAATGCTCTCAAATACTTATGGTGAGGCCGCTATTAGTGAAAGAACGTGTCGTGATTGGTTTCAACGCTTCAAGAACGGTGATTTTGCCGTCGAAGACCGGCATAGCAGTGGAAGAGAGAAGGTTTTCGAAGATGCAGAATTAGAGGCATTACTTGAGCAAGACTCGTGTCAAAATCAAGAAGAATTGGGATCAATCGATCATTGGGAGTGACTCAACAAGCCATTTCAAAATGCCTCAAAGCCATGGGAATGATTCAGAAGCAAGGAAATTGGGTGCCGTACGAATTGAAGCCGAGAGACGTTGAACGGCGTTTGTTTGCTTGTGAACAGCTGCTTGAAAGGCAAAGACGGAAGGGATTTCTGCATCGCATTGTGACTGGGGACGAAAAATGGGTTCATTACGATAATCCCAAGCGCAGAAAATCATGGGGAATTCCCGGCCATGCTTCCAAACCGAATATTCACAGCTCCAAGGTCATGCTCTGTATTTGGTGGGACCAGCTCGGCGTAGTGTATTATGAACTGTTAAAACCGACTGAAACAATCACAGGTAATCGATATCG
>NW_012130066.1:13190664-13195336 GCF_000143395.1 Atta cephalotes | reverse complement strand
CAAAAGATGACCAGTTTTTCGACGCGGGATTCGTACGCTACCCGAAAGATGGGAGAAAGAAGTGACCAGCGATGGACAATACTTTCAATCATAAATATATAACCAGTTTTTTACAATAAAGCCTCGAATTTCGGAAAAAAACGGCGGAAGCAAAATTGTACACCTAATATTAAAAATTTGCAAAATATTCTTTTTTAGGAAAAAATCAACGTCATCCTAATTTTTTTAAATGGTACTACATGTTTTTTATTTCATATGATAATTGGTGTCAAGATGAGTTCAATGATATGCTATGACCTTGAGAGGATCTTATTGTGGGATTAATGAACGAAAAGGTTTTCGTGAAAAATTATTTTATTTGTATTAAATTTTTTATATGGACTATTCTACAGTAGAAAAGGATTTTTTATCTGTTACTTTTTCACAGACATGGATTCTTGTTTTTTAAATGAAACAATAATTATAAACAAATTGTAAACAAAAATAGTAACATAAAAAAAAGTAGAACAAAAAATTTAATGAAAACAAATTTAATGAAAAAAATTATGTAATTACAATAAGTGTTCGAATTTATTATTAGTCCATTTTCTTGTAGACACAATTCTGCTTTCTGTAATAAATTTCCATTAGTTGTTCCTATAATGCTGTCACGGCGAATTTCTTCGCATGCTGTATAGATTCGCTGCTTTAAATGTTCCATATTTTGAATTGGTACCGCGTAGACTATTGATTGCAAATGACCCCAAAAAAATCTATTGTGACAAATCGTGGGACTGAGGTAGCTAAGTTGGTCCCAACCAACGTTCTCCGTATTTTGAATTTAAATATTGAACAACAATCCGAACGTTATGAGAGGACTATTATCTTGTGTGAAGTAAATACGTTGCACAACATCATTCGGAAGCACTTGCAACAATTGGAAGTTGAGAACGAAGAAAATTTAAGTAAGCTTGGGCTGTCAAATTCTGTTCATAAAAATAAGGTCCAATCAGATGACTGTATACTAGACCAAATATTCACTGTAACTTTCTATTGAAAATTATGTTCTCGGAACCAATGGGGATTATCCTTTGACCAAAAGTAATGATTATGACGGTTAATTACACCATTATTTGAGAATTTACATCTATTCATAGGATATTCTATAATATTTCAGGATTACTTTCGTATGTGACAAGTAGCCATACTATAAAATTTAGATGTTGTGAATCAGTTATACGTAAATGTATACTTTGGTCATTTTGGGGATGATGATAAAGATTCTGTTTTACCATCTTACAAACAGAACTCTTAGATAAACCAATTTCAGTAGCAATTGCACGAATGGAAGTGTGCGAATTTTCTTCTAAATGTGCTACTGTCTGCAGTTGTATTGTAAATGCAGTTTGTTTCTCTTATTCTTTTTGAATTCTGCATAATTTCTTAAATTCTTTTCAATATTATAAAACGTTGTTGCACACGTGGGTGATGTCTGTGTACCTTGTGGTAGAATTGCAGCTTCACGTGCATTCCTTTTCTATATTCACTGAATATTAACAATATATCAATTTTTTCATGATAGGTATACATTTTCGACAAACTGAAACTGAAATTTGTTCTAACAACAAACTAAGACTGAACACAAGAACTGTTGAAGTGTTCGAGCTACGCTGTACTAGTAAGTTATGTTGATATTTTTTCTACGTACATACTACGTACATACACGTGTGAACTACATTCGGAAATATCACGAATTCCGAAATGGCTACGTTTGTTCTTCACGTGTCTGACTGTAAGATCATCTTAAGGTTATAGTATAGAAGGTCATTGAACTTGTCTTGACACTAGTTACAATATATGAAGTAAAAAATATGTAGTGCCATTTAAAAAAATTAGGGTAATCTTGACTTTTTTCCTAAAAACGAGTATTTTGCAAATTTTTAATATTGCAATTTGTAGCCGAAAATTGAAAACTGATTAACTTTTATTCAATGTTTGTCAGATCGGAAATGCCGGAAAAATCGTGATCACAGTTACGTGGGACATCTTGTAACATTTAAAAAAATGAATATTAATAAATATTTAACATAAATATTTTGTGCTGTCTGGGTCATACATATAGTACAAAAAGTGCAAATAAAATATAGATCTAAAATTGATATATCCATTTTTCTCGAAAAATTTCACAAAAAATCAATTAATTTTTTGACTTTTCAAATCACTCGGCTCTCTTAAATTAATCGCAGTTTGACTATGACATGCAAAAAACTTAAGGGAGTAAGACGTAAACAATAAGGAAATCAACATGTTGGCTACTGTTTACGTTATGTCCTTACGGACTCTACTATGATTGCTCAATTCGCTTGCTATTTACGTTTTATTGTTTAAGTTTTTTTGTGTGCTATAGCCCTAATCCCGTCATAGAGTCGTAAGCCTTAAGCTTTAAGAAGATGATCAATCATAGTCGAATGTGAGAAAAATAATCGACTACAATTAGTCAATTCCTTAAAGCTTAAGTCTTACTATTTTCGTTAATAACGTTCTGTTATGTTTGCGGGATAAGTCTTACGTCTTAGGTTTTTCTATGCCATGGTCTTTAGCACCAACAGATTTTTATTTATTCTGTTCAACACCATCTTGCAGACTAAGTCCGGATTTACAAGGAGGTTTAGATCTAGGTTTAGATTTTTAAACCTTAAGCTATAAGAAATGAACGAATCAATTATTCTCCTCGCATTCGACTGTAATTGATCAATTTCTTACGACTTAAGGCTTAAAACATTGTAGATCCGGACTAATATTTCACACATACGAAAAAATCGAAGATTGTATTAAAGATTTTATTAACTCAAAACCGTGATTTTTTTTATCAATTTGGGATCTATTAGCTCTTTGAAAGGTTGAAGAAATATGTCAATATTATAGAGATTATTTTCCAGACTGAAACATAATCTTATTTTCTGTAAATAAGTCTTATTCTCACTAAAAAAAGGCCGAGAATTAATTTATATACTAAATGTAATTGAATAATTCATTTTTTAGAAGAGTGTTATCAAAGAATTATCTAAAAGATCTTATCATGTATAATTTTATCAATAAATTATGTTCTTCCTACTACATTGTAACGAAATTCATTCGATATCTCACGTATTTCTTCTTTTTTATTTAAAAATTATATAACTTTTTTTTTAAGTTTTTCTTTTTGAGAAACATTTTATGATTACTTTTATAATTGAGAATGATTCATTCTAAATTTAATCATGTAGTCGAGTGCACGCAGTGCATGATCTGATGAAATATTTTTGTCTTGATTTACATTGGAATTTTATTATGGTATTGAATAAGGAATGCAATATCAACAAGATTTTGCAAAAAAATGTAATATAATATTATATGATACATTTTTCTAAATTAATAATAATTTTAAACACATTAATCATACATATTTAATTATAAGATATCTCTCATGAATTGCATTCGATAATTGTATAATTTTAAAAACGAAGGAAAAGTATGCGCAGAATATTGCCGTGTGAATGAATGAAATTTTCCCAATCTGCCACGGATAGAGATGAAAATGATCCAATTTGATAATAACTTATCCGATAAATTACGATAAATTACTCGGTAATTTTTTAAAGCTGGTAAAATAGTAATTTAAAAAATTAATAAAGTAAAAAAATTAATAAAATAAAAAATAAAGTAATTTGATATAAGAGCATTTTGTCATTAACTCTTATGAAAATATAAATCGGATATAATGAAAGAGTAACAGAAGCGTGAACGAAATTTCTAGAAAGCAAAAATTGGAACAATGAAATGTAAAAAAAGCATTTACGCTTCTTTCAATTTTCGTCTTCTAAAAGGCATTTCGTTTACGCTTTTGTTTCTCTCCCATTACATCCGATTTACTCCGATTTTTATTTTCATCAAGGAAAACGCTTTGTTAACTAAAATTTTCGTGTTGATACTATATATATTGATGTAATAATTAGACACCCAACAATCGATAACGTTTAAGGTAGGGATGACAAATCAGAGACGATTTACGACGGGAGTGGCGCAATTGCACACAGTTCAATTGCACACATCACTCACATCGGCCTATTCCTAGTAATTTGCCACTGCTTCATCAATGAGATTATATTATTTTTAATTAACTAATTAATGATATAGACAATTGATATACATCCGTTTACGACATCACGATCAACAGTCGGTAATCTGGCGCGATAAGTAGTCACACATTTAAGCAGTCTATTATTTTATACAGACACGTTTTGTTACGATTAAATTATATGATTAAATTATATGATTTGATTTCGTCAATAGCTTTGTTATTCAATCACCGATTCTTATTAGAAGAATATTGTTTTATTTTATACATAAAGGAAATACAGCCTATTTGTACAATACATAACACTATAAAGACAATAAATATAGCTAAAATTACCAATAAATTACCATTTTATTACAATTTTACCGTAAATAATTGTAAAATTGAATTTGACGGTATTTTTACATCTTTAGCCACGGATGAGCTTCGCGACATAATCGTTAATAGTTCGTAGATAAATGAAATGAACACACACACACACACACACACACACACACACACACACACACACACACACACACACACACACACACACACACACACACACACACACACACACACACACACACACACACA
>NW_012130066.1:13179442-13184260 GCF_000143395.1 Atta cephalotes | reverse complement strand
ACACACACACACACACACACACACACACACACACACACACACACACACACACACACACACACACACACACACACACACACACACACACACACACACTGCAAAATGCAAGCGAACGAATGTGGGGTATAACTATGTGTATAATGGTAGATTGTAACCGCGAGGCGCACCGAAGTCACATGCACTACTCACGTAGATCGGGGCGGCGCCCGCTGCCCGGACCGTTCTATAATGTGCCGCGACGCCGCGACGACGACTTCACTCTTGTCCTGCTTACTCTACTCCTGTCAACGTTACGTCGGCACAGTGAGACAAGGTGAAAAAAAATCATTCTCTCTTTCCGAATCAAATTTGTTATCCAATTATATTCATCAAATCGATTTATTGTTTGACGTTGAAAAAATTTCATTTTTTTGGAATCCTAGCGAGGGATTATCAAAAATAGATAAAAAGAGCGAATTCGCGAATTTGCATAGCTTTTTGCTGTAGAATTTGGGATAGCTTCAGAGACGACACGAAATAAGAATGTCAAGTTTCGGATGTGTTTGAATCGATGCGTGATTTAATTGTCGCGTCACATGGCATCGCATCCGTAGTGGCATAATAGGCGCGATCGCACTCATATGCATCAATCACTCTTATACCTCACGTATGTTATCTTGTTTATGTCGAACGCGGTAATGCGCATATCGAGTGACCAGAATCGAACGATAGATACACGAAGTTGTGAAATTCCATCCAGGATTCAGCGATAATGTAGGAAACATTTTTAATTACGTGGGTGAAAATATATCGTGTTGCGATAATTCGAAAATTGTGCAGAACCTGCGGAGGTATTTCATTGTAAGGTTGTAAATATATGCTGTTGCGTTATTGTCGGAATGGAATGTAGCAGTGTCGAAATTTTTCTCGTAAGATCACAGTTTAATATTGTAACGCTTGCTTGTAAAATTATTATAATACTTATAATGTAATAATATTATAAATACAGTGGTATTTAATTGATTTGTAATAGAAAAGAATTTCTGTACATATTTGTTCAAAAATAACAGAAAATTTTTAATACATTAACTATAGCCCATTAGAATGTAATATTATGAAATAGACTGTCAAATCGTTTCGCATATTTTCATTATATGGTATAAATAACGATAAAAGTAAGAAAATAATTATGTACTTAAAGAAAAATACATAATTTATCATGATATCTATTCAAATTTTGGTGAAATGACTGACAATCTTTTTTTCTGTTATGTAATTATTTTTAATAACTGCAATGCATCATTACTTATATAGGATGTCCCGCGAGACTTCTCCAATCACCCACAGGAAGATAAATGGGATCGAAATAAAAGTCCTTTACTATTTAGTGATATTCATAATAATAATTGAGATATTAAGGTTTGCAATTGTACTAATGAAAGCGCGTCGATAGAAACGCTCTGGCCACTCGAAGTATAGCTAAGCAACGACGTACTTCCTCTTTTACCTCTCCGCACTATATGTATACTTCGAGCGTTTCTATCGGCGCGCTCTCATTAATACAATTGCTAACATTAATATAATCTCAATTATTATTACAAATATTACTAAACAGTAAAGAACTTTTATGTTTATTTCGATCCCATTTTCCTATAGGTGGTTGGAGAAGTCTCGCGGAATACTGTATAAAATAAATTTCAAAGTTATGGTGTTGCATTCTAATTCTTTTGATATTTTAAGTGGACATTTTAATATTTCTGTATTCTGCATTGTAGCATACATATATGTATGCAATCTTGTAATGATTTCTGCAATGCTTTTGTAATCCTCCTCTGATACATACAACTAAAGGTCTTAGACAAGAAATTTCTTAAACAATATTTATAATAATTGTAAATTTTTTCTCTCTAAGCATATATATAAAGTAAATATATATAATATATATATAAAGTAAAAGATCAATATAAAATTAAAGAAATAAGTACAAGTATTGTACTTACATATATTGAAATAAATCAATAACAAAATTATACATTGAAGCTGATATAAAATATATTAGTAACGTAAAAACTAATGAGATATATTTTTTACTTTGTTTATTTAGGTGGCGAGGTTCGAATCACGTGTTAATCCTATCGATATACCTATGGCGACCATGAGCAACAGTAATGGATCAACAATGCAGATTAACACTCGACCTGATGACATTCGAAAACGGATTATTGGATGTGAGTTTTTACAACCGAAGCTAAAATATAATAAGAGAATTTGCACGATAAAACTTATGATAATGTTTATTTACAAACAAGAAAGGAAGAATATTTTATATATATAGTTTATTCTTTTTTAATACTTTTATTGTATCTATATTCTATTGTATTTTAATTTATTTTCTGTAAAAGATACGCGCATATGAAGAAATTATGCATTCATCCAATTTGCTTTGTCCAATTCATCTCTTTATTTTATCCTTATTTACTTTTTTTTCATATATTTTATTTTATCTTGTTTTATAATTATTCTGAAAAATAAGGCAAATAAACTTCACTGTAAAACAAATATTAATTAAACAAAACATCTTTTTAAACTGTAATGTGAATACATAACAATAGGAAATAAAGGCTAAATGCTCAAGCTGGATCTTTAATTCAGTGTGAATTTATTACATATCCAATCTTACAAATTGACCGAATTTAATTTTCAGTCTTGAAACTCAATTCTAACAGAACTGAAATAGTGATATCACAAATTAAATTGACCAGCAATTTAATATTGATACTCAAATCATCTTAGAAAAATTTTAATATAATTTAATGCTGATAAGCATCTTAAAATCTGTAAATTATTTTATTGCGAAAAATATTATCTTGGATGGGATTTGAATTTGGATCTCACATCTTTTTTATGTGGATGTTGTCACCATGATTTCGTTCTGTTAAGATTGTTTTTAATATAATAACTTTTCTGTACAACGTATCGATAGGAATTTTTGTGTTGTAATTTGTTGTGCCAAAATAAAGCTCTCCTAAAAAATTCAGCTCTTCTGGAGTTTTTTTACAGAAAAATTCTATTTTAACTTGACTACAAATTAAAAATTAAATTCAACTTAATTTTTGCAGGAATAGATATGTATATAAATTCATACCAAATGATTTAAACATTAAATATTCAGCTTGACCGTTTAAAGCTTGATCTTTCCTATTATTTTTATAATCATTTTGCTTACCTGTAAAAGCATTAATGTTTTTGATTAATGATTATTCCGATTATATATGTACGTGGTGGAAGTCAAATGAAGGCTCTTAACAACGGGTTTATAACAACGTTGTTCAACCTTAAGCTCGAGAAATGAATTATTTCGTGAGTGTAAAGAAGGTCATTCTTTGTATGTAACTAAGCTTCAATAATATGAACCAGGTACTTGCGCAATAGTTCAGCGATAATTTTATCATTAGTCTTATTAAAAAAACTAATATGATTTGAAGATTTGATTACTTCAAAAATATTATAAAATTTAGAAATACATCTAAAAATATGAAAATATTTATAGAAGTTAGGATATATATATATATATATATACGATTAAATTATATATATTTCTCTATCTAATTTTCTATCTAATTATATAAATATTCTCTTTATCGATAATTAATTGATATTCGAGAAATAAATACGAAATTGGGTATGTCAAGCTGTAATTATATATTGTTGATGAAAATAGCAACTATATGTTCTTGTGAAATCAGGTTGTTGGAACTAAAACCTTGGCATTATTGTTTCACAAGATATCTATAAGAAACAGCTTATGGTAACTTATTACATATATATATATATATATATATATCTTTCTATTTCTTTTCTATTCACAAGTCAATTGGAAAATTTGTTTTAAATTTATTTATTATTAACACATTTTATGTGTTCTAATGAGTCATCCAAAATTTGTGTTAATTCAATATAAAATAAATATATTAAGAAATAACACAAATATAATGTAAACAATTAACATAAAAAATTTAAATTCAATATTACAACATTAAGGTTTTTCAAGTGCTACATGTCATATGTGAATTATACATACAAGACAATAAATACGTTAAATTAAATACGATTAAATTAAATTTTAAACGTTAATATGATTAATTGGGTTATATAATATATTGGATTAAGGAAAAAGTCTTTTTACAAGTTGGAGTATAATTAAAACATATTTTTTAAATTGTTTACACCGCTTATTAAATCAAATATGTGTCATTTTAATCGAGAGTCTTTTGCCATTTTCAATAATAGAGCCATTTTTTAATAAGAAAGAGGATATAATATAATAAAATATCTATCATTTAAATAATTATATTGAAATAACTGTATATTTTTTTTATGAATTTTATGTAATTTTTTTGGTAAAAAATACGTTATTTACAGTAAAAAAACTAGTTTTACTTGATATTTTTTGCCATAAAAAATACTATTTTTTTATATTTCTAGCCAAGCGTGCGGTGCGCCTTTTCTGTCGAAGCTCATAGGCTTTGAACACAACTGGAATATTTGTTTTGTGTACCTTATAGAGCTGTGATACTCTATAGTGTATATATTCGTGTTTCTTTGTGTAGGTATAATGTGTAGAATAAATTTTATCAATGGTTGATGGCTGTAGAGGGCGCGCTATTTATCGATTCAGATGGCTTCAGATGACTCAGAATTTGATTCATTTTTGTCCGAGGCGAGTCATACAGTCATCGTTATTATTTACAACACACAAAGGAGAGAACACTGCGCGAATTATTTGTACAACACTATATATGTATATATATATATATATATATATATATATATATATAT
>NW_012130066.1:13170952-13176878 GCF_000143395.1 Atta cephalotes | reverse complement strand
CAAAATTGTACACCTAATATTAAAAATTTGCAAAATATTCTTTTTTAGGAAAAAAATCAAGGTCATCCTAATTTTTTTAAATGGTACTACATATTTTTTATTTCATAATATGATAATTGATGTCAAGATGAGTTCAATGATCTGCTATGACCTTGAGAGGATCTTATTGTTGGGATTAATGAACGAAAAGGTTTTTCGTGAAAAATTATTTTATTTGTATTAAATTTTTTATATGGACTATTTTACAGTAGAAAAGGATTTTTTTATCTGTTATTTTTTCACAGACATGGATTCTTGTTTTTTAAATGAAACAATAATTATAAACAAATTATAAACAAAAATAGTAACATAAAAAAAAGTAGAACAAAAATTTAATGAAAACAAATTTAATGAAAAAAATTATGTAATTACAATAAGTGTTCGAGTGGCCAGCGATGGACAATACTTTGAATCATAAATATATAACCAGTTTTTTACAATAAAGCCTCGGAAAAAAACGGCGGAAGCGAAGTTGTACCCCTAATAGTAGAGCTATTATTTCATCGGTGTAAAATTTCTATGATTTCTCGATAAAAAAAATTGAGATAAATTTTCGTAGACCTCTTTTGAAATCAAATTTACTCCAAAGAAATTCTGCAAAAACCAAAACAAATGATAATCGGCCGATGCAAGATAAAGACTATACGGATGCCAACTGTGGACATATGATGTATATAATAATATACATCATATCACTATAAGGTGAATGCATCAAAACTTCCTAGCTCTTTCAATTTTTATCAGGTTGTCATCAAGACGTGTGTGGCTTAATGTTGTCATGATGGAAGAAAATGCTTTTTCTATTGATCAATTCTGATCGTTTTTTCTGAATGTATTGCTCCAATCATATTAGTTGTTGATAGTAGAGATCAGAATTAATCGTTTTACGCGACAGCAGTTCATAATAGATGACTCCTTTCTAGTCTCACCAGACACATAGCATCACTTTCTTTGGCGTCAATCTAGGCTTTGCGATTGTTTGAGATCATCTCTTTCCGATCATCATCTTTTTCGAACATTATTATCATATGTTATCCACTTTTCATTGTCTGTTATCAATATTTTCAGAAAATGCTCAATTTCGTTTTGTTTCAGCAGTAATTCGCAAATAGAAATTCGATTTATTAAATTTTTTATCATATGATAACCAGATATCGAACTTCTTTATGCGTCTAACCTTGTACGCAAATGTCCCAAAACGGTTTTATGATCAATGTTTAACTTCTTAGCTATATCGTAATTGTTCACATGACGATTTTTTCCAATTTTTTAAAAGATTTCATTGACATTTTCCCATAGGCCGACTAGAACGATATTATTTAACATCGAAATGTCTATCTGGAAATTGGCGAAACTAATGCGCTACTGCTTGTCTAGTTAGAACATCAGTAAAATATATAAGGGGATTCTGGACTACTATGTGTTAGTGGATATACGTATATATGGGGTGTGTATGTGTGTCTGTGCGCGCGCGCGCGCGCGTGTGTGTGTGTGTGTGTGTGTGTGTGTGTGTGTGTGTGAGGGGTCAGGGAGGGGAAGTGCACACAGACGTGAGGGTCCCGCGGCGCGGGGATGACGTTACAGGGAGGGATGACGGGGGGGAGGGAAAAGCGCGTCACCGGCGGAAGATTTGTTCCTTCTCTCTCTCCAAGCTATTATCTTTTCTCTCCTTCACTCGTGTAGAATGCATTTCTCTCTGTCCCACCCATTGCGGCCCTATTTTTCACACTCTCTCTTCCTCCCGTTGCGCTCTCTTTTTCTTTTAAGATTTAATTTTATTAAATAGATATGATATTTATGAAATATGACTTAGCAATTATAATAATATTTTTATTAATGTAATTAAAAAAGAGTCAAGCGTGTTTTCTTATCTTAATACTCATTGAATCATACTACTAAATCATTATTATTAACTAATTCTTAACTATAAGGAAAGGAAAGGGAAAGAAATTAAAACAAATTTAAAAAATCTCGTATTTTATTTTTAAACTTGATACATTTCTTTTTGGCGACCAATATTTTAAATACATTCTGTAACGCACAATTCTTAACATGATTTCCACATCGCACGGTATTAATAATATTCAGATTTCATAAAGAATCTATATCTTCGTAATTAGCATCGAAAGTTTCAATGGTCAAGTTGTCACTATCGAATATATTAGCCAGCCATTGGCGTTTTTTACGTTCCTTAACGTATATACGAGAGTAACGTATTCATTCTCTTCCATATCAATTACAATATCGTAATCAGGCGTTTCCCCATGCTATACAGTATCATCCCGTCTTCCCATTGCAATTCATGATAATAAGAACTCAATCAAGAAACGCAATACTTTTTTGATTTGGTCAAGAAATTCCATGAGGCATGTAAAAATGTAATGAGAGAGAATGGCTCCTTTCCTCAATACTGCACTTCTTTCACAATAAATTTCTTTCCAATGCAGATCCACGAATGTTGGTATCATGAATGACTTTTCGAGACTATGCTCGAGTGCAAAAATCTTGGCCTTTTATCCATTATATTGAAAAGAGGGGAGAGATATTTTTCTTTTTGACAAATTTACGAAATTTTGCGTACTGTGTTGGACAATAGACTATATTCGATCACGCAGTCATGTATGATAAGACAATAGGCGGTAGTATTGACTGGTATATTTTTTTTGAATTCAAATTCTAATCGCACATCCATGGTGCCACTCTTGACGGACTCGTTTTGTCGCGAGCAGTCAATGATTACTAGAGGAAAGAGATTCTTAAAAGAATCTGTTTTGAATAACTTTCTTTTCACTACTTTCTTTTGAAATTTGATTTTTAGTAAGATGTACGGAAACGTACAAATTTTATCGTATAAAATAGCGATTTTGCATTTGTCGAAGTCCAGATTCATCGTATGGAAAAAATTCAGAGAAAGCATTGAGAAAGCTTTCACACGATAGCATGTATAAATTCTGCTGCTGTATGAATGTTCTTATCTCATCGCTATGTCCAAATGGTGTTGACATACGGATTGACGTACGTTCGATCCTGACGATGCGATCGTCAAAGATTGGCTTTTCTCCAATATTTAATCAGCCATCTCAGATATTTTGTATGATAAAGCCCAAGGATTGTAAAAATTTAACATTTGATGCAATGAGTTTCTTTCTAAACGATCAAATGTTTTTGGTCGTTATTGTCCCTCTGGTAAAAATGTCTCTCGTTTGTTTCGTCTGCTCGTTCAAAATAAGCATAGTTTATCGTTGTCGTCTCCGTATGTAATCTAACGATGATTTCCTCTCCGCGCAAATTGAGCAATCGTTCGTCTTGATCCACAACACGAATTGTCAGATCTGTAACGCTCCGTACGATGATCGGAAGATAAATGATCTGTGTCGATATTTTACATTCTGGTGACACGCTCAGCGAAAATTCATATATCATGTGCACGGACTTATTGTTGCTGTATGAGCCCGCGATCACATTGCATTCAATACGAATGATATTTACGTTGATGTTATTTATCGATGCGTCTGATTCGTGCCATTGTTGCAGCTCCAGCGATTCGATGAAAATCCCAACAACGAGTCAAAATTGTGTAGTTTGGTGAAATTTACTCGATCACTCAAGCACATTTGATCTCTCACTTCATTGTATTGTTATTGGCATAAATAATCAATGGATACTCTTCATTCTCTTTACGAAGCGTTTTCTCTTTCGCAATTATTAAGATGAAATTGTAGAATTGTACGTTTTAGATACTTGTTTATGTCATGTATTTCGTTCACGATCATTTGTCATTTTCGTCAAAATAAAACTTATTATTCGACGAATTTACATTAGATATATTAGGTGTACAACTTTGTTTCCGCCGTTTTTTTTCCGAAATTCGAGGCTTTATTATAAAAAACTGGTTATACATTTATGATTCAAAGTATTGTCCATCGCTGGCCACTACTTTCTCCCATCTTTCGGGTAGCGTACGAATCCCGCGTCGAAAAAACTGGTCATCTTTTGAAGCTATCCACGAATCGATCCAATTTTTTACTTCTTCATAAGACCGGAAGTGCTGGTCAGCCAGGCCGTGTGATCGAAACAAGTGATAGTCAGAGGGAGCAACGTCTGGAGAATACGGCGGGTGGGGTAGGACTTCTCATTTCAACGTTTCCAAGTATGTCTTGACCACTTTCGCAACATGGGGTCGAGCATTGTCATGCTGCAAAATCACTTTATCGTGTCTCTCGTTGTATTACGGCCGTCTTTGTCTTTCAATGCTCGGCTCAAACGCATCAATTGCGTTCGATACCGATCGCCTGTGATTGTTTCAGTTGGTTTTAACAGTTCATAATACACTACGGCGAGCTGATCTCACCAAATACAGAGCATGACCTTGGACGTCAAAATCACCGTTCTTGAAGCGTTGAAACCACTCACGACACGTTCTTTTACTAATAGCGGCCTCATAAGAGCATTCGATGAGCCTCAGCCGCAGATTTCTTCATATTGAAGCAAAAAATTAAAACCTCCCGCAAATGACGAGAATTTGGCTCGTAAACTGACATTTTCAATCGAAAATAACTTTATGATGCAGACACAAATCGACTAATGTTTCTATGGGGTTATGTTGACAGATGCCCAAGTTTATTGTACGACGTCTATGATCTATTTATTTCTACCACCACTTACCGCTAAAGCCATCTATAGGAAAACGGCGGAAGCAAAGTTGTATACCTAATACTTTTGAAATCTATCGTTCATTAGAAACAAAATAAGTTTGTTTTTTTTTTGCAATGCTTTCAAACAATATATCTTATGATTTTTTTAAAGATTTCCTAGATAAATAAGCTCTTTTTTATGAAGATATGGATCTTCAAAAATAATAACTGTATAGGTTTTAAAAGTATCTGTTTAAGAATAGAGGGAGTTTAAAAATGGCCAAAATTGGCCATTTTTAAACTCCTTCCATTCTTCCTTCTTTGGGTTAATCATACTTCTATCTCATTCTTTTTTTTCACTTTTTTAGGACTTTTTTCCTCAAATATTCACATTGATACGAGGGTCAGACAATAAATTCCAGAAATGAACGAATGGATTTATTTTTTATTTTTCTTATCGCATAGATACGCGCTGAGCAAGATATGCATTAATTCATTATCATTTTCTAGCTTACTTAACAAATACCAGCGTATAATTTCATTTCCATCCGATCTCCTTTTATCAAATATTATGTTATACCATAAACAAATGAATTCTTCGAATAGATCGCTTTATCATTACTATTTCCTAGCTTAATTAACAAATATAATGTATAATTTCGTTTCTGCTCGATCAACCGACGCAGTAGCGTCGCGACGTCAAGTACATAAAAATATAAAACGGGTCACTTAACGGATCGCTTGATCATTTGACGTGTGAATGTTATTGCGTATATGTTCGTGCCGCTAACTTTATCTGAAGTTTTGACATCAACAAACTTTCGATTAAAATTGCTCAGGAACTAAAATCGCAATTAAAAATCTATAAACTTTTATTATATAATGTCATATTATGTAATGTACTTTTATTATATAATGTCATTGGTATCTTTCGATTGCGATCAATCCGAATAAAATTGACAGCCGATATCGAGATCTGTATTCTGAAAAGAGACTATTTCAGCTTTTCAAATTTTTTCAGTACGTGTGATACATACATATAAAACGTTTTGTTCATTAAGCTGTTTACAATATCTTCATACAATTTTAATTTTAATATAAAATTAAAATAAAATTAGCAACAAAAATGAACCTTGATGTGCATGTGGATGTAATTTATGTATATGAGACAGAAAGAGGGCGAGAGAGAGAGAGACAGAGAGAGAGAGAGAGAGAGAGAGAGAGAGAGAGAGAGAGAGAAGAGAGAACGAACG
>NW_012130066.1:13150417-13166641 GCF_000143395.1 Atta cephalotes | reverse complement strand
TTCAAAAGATGACCAGTTTTTTCGACGTGGGATTCGTATGCTACCCGAAAGATGGGAGAAAGTAGTGGCCAGCGATGGACAATATTTTGAATCATAAATGTATAACCAGTTTTTTACAATAAAGCCTCGAATTTCGGAAAATAACGGCGGAAGCAAAGTTGTACACCTAATAATAGTGCATTAAATTTTAACACATGTTGGATTATTAAATATTATGAGAATACATAGCACTACCTGAAAGATTAAAAAATGTACAGGATATTTTATCTAAACCAAAACGCCAAAATATATCAAAAAATGAACCTAGTAGACAAAATGTCAATAAAAAGTTGTATAGCTTAGAAGAGGATAATAGTAAAATCAATTAAAAAATAAAATTGATTTTTTAAGGTTAGATAGATAAGTTAAGGTAAAGATCATCTCTACTTTTTAAAATGGAATAACATGATTTTTTTACATAATAGAGGTGTCAGAGAATCAGTAATTTAATGAGATATTTTTTATGTAAATATATATTAAAATAAAGTGTAAAATATCTCGTAGTATATAATATTTCATGTCAATATGTGTTAAAATAAAGTGTAAAATAATCAATAGTTTTTCGATATTTCTACCTTAACATTTTTATGCAAAATAATTAAAGGAGACATATTATGTAAAAAATTCATATCATTCCATTTAAATAAGTGGAAGTGATCTTGAAGAATCAATTTTATTCAAATTGATTTTACCATTATTTGTGCTCTTTTAATTAATATAACCTTGATACGACAAATTTAACCGGATTGTTTTCGGTATATTTCGATGTTTTTGTTTTAGGCGGAATATTCTATATATTTATGTGTATCTTCCTGATGCTATATTCTTATAATATTTAATGATCAAACATGTATTAAATGTACACATATCATTAGTTTAGAAATCTATTGTTTATTAGGAACAAAATGAGTTTTTTGCAAAGCATTCATACAACAATTTTATGATTTTTGAAAGCCCATTTTATGACTTTTTCAAGTTTTTCTGAATAAATACATTTTCTTTTATAAATATATGGATCTTCAAGATGATAACTGTACAGGTTTTAAAGGTGTCCAGTTCAGGATCAAAATTGATCATTTTTACACTTTCTCTTTTGTATAAAGGCTGGTATTTATAATTCATTTTTATTGTAAGATTGTTTTAAATAATGTCTTAAGACAGTGTCTTGACACTAATACGGTCCTTTGATTGATCCGTGACATCTTGAGACATCTGAAGATAATATTAAGAATCAACTATGAATTAGTCAAAGAGTGGACGTAGAGATAGAAAACGAGGGATGAAAGAATGGCGGAGAACAAATGGAGGCAGTCGGCAAAGGCAGCCGTGGACACGCATCTCGTGCATGCTGTTTTGATGAAGAGACGAGAGACGAGGATAAACGAAAGGATGGTTACTGGGTTGAAAGAGAAAGAACGAAGGAAGGAAAATGGATTGTAAGAGAGGGTAAAGGAGTTAGGGAGAGGGAAAAACAGAGTATGAGAGGGAGAGAAAGAAAGATTGTCCTGGTGGCATCTAGTCGCAGTCACCGTATGAGAGGTGAATATCGTGCTAATAATCCAATTCGATTCTCTACGATACTTCGTTCTTTCAATTAAAATATCTACCATTTTTTCGAGCTGCTGCGCTAACGATTCTGCCTGAGTGAGTGTGAGAATCGAGATCAGAACATTGTTTCAAGATGACGGACGGTGAGTTTGAGAATAAAGATTGACAAAATTTATCGACTTAAAGCAGACCTGTCATAGAAGTTTACTTCATTTTATTTCATTTATTGAACAAGAAAAGACTTTCGGAAGCAATCAAATTATTAATTGTTTCCTTATTGCGCTGTTTTCTTGTAATTTTGTATTGTTGTATAATTTTTTTCTATTATAATTGATTAATGTCATATATTTTTTCATCTCTTTTTACATCTCTCTCTTATATTTACTATTATCATATTGCTTTTCTTTAAAGCTAAGTTGATTTACATTTATTCTTTTCGATTTTTGTTGAAATTGATTGAAATATTTTTTATTTAATTTGATGATTATTATTTATTATTTAAATTCTAAATCATTTTATCTTTTATATGTGTACACATATATATATATATATATGTTTATTTTCGTATAAAATGAAATAATATTAAAATAACTTACTAATGACAACAAATAGAAAAGATATTGTCGAGAAATTAAACATAAATTTAAAAAGATAGACAAATATGCATGAACATTTACATTTTCTCAGAATAAAATAAATATTGTATTATTATTACTACCATTTTATCTGACATATATAACAATTGCATTTCCCTTTCTCTGATGCGTTTTGGAAGCCGAATTGAATAATTTGTGGTCTTTTATGAATATTATGTATGCAACTTTGGAAGTAATTATTGTTTATTGCATTTTATTGCATTTGTAGATTTATAACAATGTAGAACTGTTCTTTGTGATTATATTACGTTATATATTTCTTTGTACTTTTTGAAATAAAATTCTATATAATCAGATATTAAAGGAAAAGATGAAAAGTACAAAAAGTTCAGCTATAAAAGATAAACATTATATTGCAAATTCGACAAAGATAAAATTATTATTTCAAGTCGTACTATATTTCAAAAGATTAAGTTATTATAAGACACTTTCGTGTGCGTATATCCGTCGGTTATCTAAATTTATCGAAATTATATTTTTAAGATGAATATTTCATTCGAACTAATATCAAAAATAAAAATTAAAGCGCTAAATAAAAATTAGAATTTCTTCTGATTTTTATTGAGTATTTCCCTAGAATATAATATTGTGATCAGAATCTTTTTTTGAATGTAGGTTAAGTGCACGTGTATTCCATGCATATTGATTTGTAGAACTACAGAAGGCATTGGTGGAATAAATGGCAATTGTATATCTTATATCTATTACATTAAAAATATTTTGCGTTTATGATAAAATCGACTTTTGTTAAAACTTTTGTGTTGAATTTTTAATAAATCCGAGTGTTAATTTAACTTGAAGTGATTATGTTATTTGAATATTTTGTGTTAAATTGACAATTTTTAATTAGGGTTTAATCAGGCCACAGATCTGAAAAATCGGCTAAACCGCTTGGAAATTTAAATTGGTCATGGAAGATATGGAAAAATCAGGGAAAAATATAAAAGAATCCGGAACTTTTTTGAGCTTTGCTTAATAATAAAATGCTTTTATTCCAAACGTTGTTAATCTTTTAAGTAATATATTTAACATTTATAGAATCAAATACTGATTCTATCAATATTGCAAATTATTATATGTACTAGGCCATACATCGTTATGTTAAAAGAAATGTAATTATTCCTTTTTGAAATTAGAAATTAGACATTTTTTACAATGTCAAATTTATTTTTTGTTTTAATTTCGATACAGTTTAATATGAAATTCACTTTAATTAAATTTTGTTATAATTGATACATATTTTATAAAGATATTTTTTATTTTAAACTGTAAAATAAAAATTAACCCTTAATACACACATTTGAATCATTCGTGTTCTGCGCATTTCTTTCCTTTGAAATATTAAAAGCATCTGGTCAAATATCGGTCTCTTTTCTATTCCTAAAAAAATTTTACATGTAGAGAACAAATTTTGTGCGTTGCCGGCCTCAGTTCATGCGTATCTTTAACTAGAATAATAAGGATCATAAATAACATATAATAAGCCATCGTCTGTATTGTGTACATTTTTGTAATTAAAAATATTTAAATTTTTTTCTTTATTTTCAACTAATTCTCGTTTATTCATTGCGGTCATTGCGGGAATATTTCGTAAATTATTAAAAAAAGAATTTAACCCTTAAACTCTGGTTTTTAGTACTCATATGTATATAAAATGTTGTCAGTAATATTATACATTAAGTTGTCTGTAATGTTATAAAGAATATTTTCCTAATAAATTAGTTTTTTTAATACAATAGTAATAATTAAAAACATCATTTTCAGATCACAAAATAACTAAATTTTTTGAACAGCCTATATTTGAACATATTTTCTTTTGTAGTTTGGAATCAATTAAGATATTGAAATCTATTTTTTCTTTAAACATTTTTGTTTCAGAGTTTTACATTTTTGTATAAAAAAGTGAATTTTTTCATTTTGTTAATTATATTTAATTATAACAATTCATATACAATCTGTTATAAATATGTAATTTTACACATACTTTCTAAAGATGTCAAAATATGCGCAATAATAATTATATACTTGTAAAAGTGATGAAAATTAATCCAGAATAAGAATGATCAACGTGTAGTAAGGATGCCCAAGACTAAGGTTAAAATAGTCAAAATAATTTTAATAAAATAATTAAAAATTATATTTTATTCAGTGTTTTTATTTAATCGTCCGATTCTCTCTGAAAGAAGACATGAGCGTATGAAAATATTTTGGTTCTGTCAGGAATCAAACCCGAGATCTCTAGCATAGTAGACCAAGCGCTGCTTGCTTTGCCATGCTCGTTCTCTTATAAATTTTTATATAAATCCATTAAAATATAATTAGTTAAAAATATAAAGTTAAAAATATAAGGTAGTTTCGAAAAAATTTTAAAATATGAAGATATCATAATTAATGTTCATAAATAAATAGGTATGTAGAGACTGAGACAAAGCGGCTATTTAAGCTTTGAGTTAATGAAACAAAGTATTCAAATGAACAAATTTTTTTTACAAAATCTTAGTTTATAATATTAAGAACCTGTTTTAGTATTTTTGAAAATATTTAAAAACTTAATGTGGCAAAGTTTTATAAGTAAAGAATATAAATCCCTTTGCCACATGCATGGATTGAAGTGAAATAGATGTTGAATGCTTATTTAAATACCATAACGAAAATTTCAATTTTAAACAAATTAATAATATGAAAAAAATTAATAATATGAAAAACAAAATTATTATAAATTATTATATAAATTTTAATAAATAAGCAATGAATGTTTTAATATGTTTATTTTAACTTATTACAAAAATACATTATATCATATTCTAATTAGATTTGGAAATGTTAAACGTAAGACTCTTCTTGAATCATTTAAAAAAACGGAAAACCGAAAAGATTTTATTATAAACACAAACAGAAAAAAAATTGAGAAATGTAAATGAAAATGAATTAAAATGAATTGAAATTTTAATCCATTTAAATATATCCAAACTTTATAACTTTGCGTACTTTATAACTTTGCGTATTTTATAACTTAATAGACTTTTCACATTTTTTAGATTCAATTGGATTGAAAAACTTTTTTTAGGTTTAATTAGATTAAAAAAATAATTGCATTTCTTATTCAAAATTTTGAATTGATGCACTTAAAAAACCAAAACTTTTTTTTTAATTGAAAGGTGTAGAGATGCAATCTGTATAAATAAATAAAAATATTTTAAGATTAAAAAATATTGTCACATTAATAATGACCCAATAGGGGCTGAAACATTTGTGTGTATTTAGTTTATAAAATTTAATAATTATTAAGCAATAAACATCCCGCTTGATTCATAGCCTTTGTATTATTTATTTTAATTTTAAATTATTTGACCCCGTTATATTATTGTAAAATTGTGTAAAAAAAGATTCATCAACGTTCATGAAAGTTTGAATTCAATCCATTCCAATCTCATTTATTGAGGATAAAACAGGATATCTTCTCAGCTAATACTAAATATTTATAGAAAGTTCCCAATGTGCCAAATATTCCGCACAGCGAAAGAATTGTCACAGAATATACAAATGATGAAATGTTCAGAATATTGTATGAATACTCCTTGTATAATATTACAAAAATCATTTGTATAATATTACAAAAATCGCAAGCGAGTACACATCTCCAATAGAGAGTCGTGAAGAAAAGTATTTACTCATTAACAAGAATCATCTGGGACAGAATATAAGAAGCGCAGCATTTCGCTTGTAAAGTAAACTCCAAACTTCAAAGTCGCGAAAAGTGTCAATGGTATTATCATTCAGATTAATAGTAAAATCATTTAAACTACTAATGATAAAATTATACGGACTCAACGGCATTATCATTATCGAATGATTTCATTACTTGAAGCATACAATAAGAAAATCATTCGGGTAGCGATGAAATATTTTATCATTGGATGTAGTCCAATAGGAATATCATTCGACCAATGGTATAAAATTTTGGATTATTGTCAATAGAAATATCATTGAAAGCTACTCATTTATACAATTGTTCGGTACCCATATCGTTTACGGCGTTTAGTCACATCGCCCGATAAAGAATCGATCAATCCACGAGATGTCGATTGTTAAGCAACACATGCGTCGCGCGTCGATTAGAAACACTCAGATCATCATGGCCTAACTGTCTCATCGACAGTACCATGTTTTGCCTCGTGTTGAATAGTCTTTTTATCGCGTTATCGCACCGTTGAGATCCTTTCCGCATCTATTGTAAAACATGTTCGTCTGCATTTGAGGTCTGTTTGAATGAAGTTTGGAAAGCAAGGAAAATCTCATTTTCTCGACCAAGTGATCCAAGCAATCATACTGCGTGAAATGCTTGGACGGTGATCGCATGGCCGTGCCACCACAAATCCATCGTGCAAGATCGCCAACAACAATCCAATAATGCTTTCAATGAAATTTTACCAATGGCAATATTTTACTATTGAAGATTTTATTACTGACCGATGATAAAATTTTCAATAATAAAATATTACCCCAGATAACCAAGTGTGCGATATCCCACGATACCTGCACAATATACCACTACCGTTACTGTACTGCCACGAGGTGGTGATGTATGGCGTAACTATATGGTAGCAGTACAAAAAGTGTACATGATATTATAGCATAACGTATCAATACTGTACTTGTACTGCATACTATTTAGATGCATCACGGTACATAATCCGTACTATATCAATACTATTGTATTATCGCGTACTATTATCGACAGAAGAGAGAGATTGTGGAGATCTCTTAAAGACGATATACATGATAGTACTATAAAAGTACAGTGTATGATTTCCTAATCTGAAAATAGTTGTTATAATATTAAAATTAAATATTAGACAGCAGCTTATTAGATTAGCAGCTGACTGGATGTTCAGTTAAACTGAACAAATTTTTATTAAGACCATATATTGAACAGATGTATCATAGCTATATATCATATCTATGATTATATAGATGTTCATGGATCATCGAAGTGTAGCGATTTCCATATGATTTCAGAAGTTAAGGATAAGGGATGGCAGTACGCAATGGGCGACCGCTTCGAAGCACTATAAAATTAGTTCCCGAATTTAGAGAAAAACTTTTTTTTATCATAATTTTATGATGTGTATTCTGGAATAAGATATTAATAATATTCATTTTAGCAAAATTATAAAATTAATGTACCATTGAAAACATTGCTAGCTAGTGATAAAATCCTCAGTGATAAAATATTAATATTAAAATATTGGCAAAAACTCATTCAGCTTTAAAATACTATTGAAAACGCCATTCATTTTCAATGAGTTTTTCAATGATACTTTTAATATTAAACTCATCTGCTTTTCGCGACGGGAGTGTAAAGTGTGTTTTTCTCTTTATCAAATTTTGTTTAATCCTTCATGATTCTTCTGGAGATGGATTCTTCGGATCAAAATGATCCGAGTCTTGAAAAATGAGCATAGTCTTTCACACTGAATTCTAAAACCTTTCTGTTTTTGGAAAGGCGCTTACTTGCTATCTACTAGAGGTTTGAAGTTCCAATTATCGATAGAGATGCTTAGCTTTTTAATCGAACTATTAGTGATTCTGCAGCCATTCGCGCAAAAAGCATTTTTTTCTCGGGTCAAAATATTAGCAAGTGTGATCAACGTGTCGTTTTAGTTAAAAAATTTATGATTTATATTTTTGCATTAAATTGTAAAAATAAGCAAGATGCCGTTTATGTTCTTTAAATAAGGATAAAAGAAACGATCAGGAAAAAATGTTTGTCGAGTCTACGATCTATGTATGTATGGTAAGCATATTATACTAACACTGGATAATCAGTGAATTTAATTATAAGAGAAAAGTTGGAGCATTATAGTTAAAATATCAATATTTGCATGTTCTAGCACATTGTAATTCCAATCTTACAATACCATGCCCTGTAAAAATTAAAAGTAAAAATTTTTCTTATAATTTCTCATAAATACTCATAAATACTTATAAAGTGCAATGAGAAAATATTACTTTTTCTATATATTTTATCATTATTTGTAAAATTTTCTCTTTTCAAGTACGTTATTTTTTCATATTTATTCATAGAATAATCGCTTTCTCATAAATACTCATAAAGTGCAATAAGAAAGTATGATTTTTTCTACCATATATTTTGTCATCGATAAATATTCAGTATAAGGAAGCACTTTGCAATCTTGATCTTGACACAAAGTCAAAGTCATGATCCTTCAAAGAATTTTAGTCTGCGGTCGTCTTTCGTTAAAAAGTTATTAACAATCAAAGTTGCTAATATTCTATCAAAAAGTTGGATGATTCTAAACAGGACAATGTTGAAACCACGTGCAACAGTTACAATTATGGAAGTCATGCGTTCCTTACACAGGAGAAGGAGGAGGGGGAGGGGGAAGGGAATGAGAATCGCTTCGCGTGGAAAGTCGAAACCCATGTGCAATAGTACAATACAATTATAAAAATTGTTTGCTCCTTAAGCAGGAAAGGGGAAGAAGAGGATGAAAATTGCTTCGTTCACAAAAATCGTACGCAAGATAAAATCTTCAGAGTCTACTCAGAATAGTATTTAATATGTATAGCAGAAATAATACGTTATCTCTGAAATTTTTTTGTTAATAACTTTTTAACGAAAAACGATCGTGGGGTAAAACCTTTTAAAGGTCATTTAGGGTCACAACCTTGACTATATATATCAAAGTCAAGGTCAACGGAAAGTGTTCCTCTATACTGAATATTTACCATTGCCATCATTTGTAACTTTCTCCTTTCAAATACGTCATATGTTTTCATATTTTCTCATATAAAATATATTTCACATATTTTTTCATATACCTCATACACCGAAAGTTTTCAGAAATATTTCAACTAAAAAGTGAAATATTCCATAAAAGTTGCGGAATATATTTGCAACATTTCTGAGATAGCTCTGAAATAGCAAAATGTTCACGATTCTTGCACATGAAACTTGTTAAAAAGTTTGCTAAAATATTACAGAAAAAATCTGCAATCTTCTTGAAATAATACCAAAAAAATTATGGAAATAGCTTGTTGTATATTTCGTATAACAAGTAATAATTAAGAGAGCCAGCTAATGGGTTGGGACCCACGAGGAGCGCTTGGAATGATACATGAAGGGCGAGAAGAACATACACTTGACCACTTTTCACAAATTTATTTAAAATAATTCCCCCTTTTAATTATATCTGTTTATAATTAATTTATCAGATTTAGTGTGAACAATAATATTTTGAACTTTGTGTTAACACATATAATTACTCGTGATTTATATCTTGTCATTCGCGCTCTCGCGGTAATACTTAAAACAATTGGTATCGCGGATATAACAGGACACTCGACTCTCGCGACGCACATAATGTGACGTTAGATTCACTTGTAGGATAAGACTTCCATGATCTACGATTAGTCAAATATAAAGAAATGCGCGGTGTCCTATTATCGCGCATTCTGGCGATATGACTATTTATGGTCATGCTCGGTGATGGACGTCATTCACACAATCTGCATGGATCGCCAAATCTTACATTTCCATGGCTTGTTGCCATGACAAAATGTGAGGCACAGTTAGTGGTCGCTACTTTTTTTTGTTTTTCCGCTAGCTCATTGCTATACCAAAATGCAAAACTTATTCGTGGTAGCTTTCGGATTACAACAAGCTGAAACCTTTTTGAAGTATTACTGATTGTAACTCTCTCAATCTGCAGTACTTAAATAAATTTATTAAGAGCTTTGCTATTTACAGATTATAAAATACATTTATCTATTGAATTAAACTTAAAGTATTTCTCAAAAATGGTATATAAATTTGTTATATTCAAAGGATTGCAAGTAACTAAAATATTATAATAAATATTATGTATAAAATAGTATTTCCATTATAATTTTATTTACTATTTGCAATCTCATTTGTTATATCAAAAGAATCTTTATTTCGGGAATTAGAAGATGCGTGGAATGAGACTTGGATTGACGTTTTAGACCAAAGATCAGTGGATCGATGTCTTATCGCGACTCGAATGCATTCACGTTAGATTTCAAAACAGAAGTCTACGGCCAAACGTAATGATTCTGCTTTGAAATAGTACGCCCATTAGTCCGTTTTTAAATCAAAGAAGTTATTGACCTTATGATCTGGGATAAGACCTTATAAAAAAAGGAATGCGATCAAGGATTTGAATAAATTCATTTAGTCTATCTTATTGTACATAACTCTAGATTTAATAAATTCTATTATAGTATACATTATTTAAATTTTTTAAAACTAAACTAAGTTTATTAAAATATCGTCTAATTTAGTGCAAAATGTTGTGTTGTGTTATATTGTGTTGTATTCCGCGAATGATTTTACATTATTTCGGAGGTTTCTGAACAGGATCTTGGAAAGTGTAATTAATTTTGATTACTATCTATTTTGATACCTATCTCCTGTTCATTAATCACATAAGTACTTTCTATTAAGCTAGGGGAATCCAAAAGTTAGTGTACAAAATGTGGTATTGTGTTTCTAAGAGAAAGGAATTTGGAATATAAGAAATTTGGAATATAAGAAATGAATAGGAAGGGGAAAGGTTCTTAAATTTTAGAGTCTAGGATTATAATATATATATATCGTTGATAAGGAATGAATCTAGAAAGATAAGCTCTGAATATTTGAAACTTTAAGAAATTAGGAAATTGTAAATTAAAAAAAAATAATTCTTCTCATTTGAATTAGAGAGAGATAGATGAGAGATATAAATTTGTTCATCTATTGGAGGAAGAAACGAAGGATTATTATCAAAAGTTTTGAAGGTGGATGATAGGCTGGAGGGATTTATATGAAAAGAATAGTCATTTGGAAAAGATTCAGGGCAAGTTGACGGAATATTGACAGGTGTGATATTATTTGGATTTAAGGTTGAGGAGTAAGAAATTTTGAGAAGAAGCGAAGTCAATTCTGGCCAAGAAGTGAAACTAATGGAATCGAAAGAGTTTCTAATTTTGTTCATAATTTTCTTGATTTTCTATTTGTCTAATTATTTGTAATAAATTAAAATTTTCATGAGTTTTAATTAGACGACTGGAAGAGCGTTTCTTGATATTGCTACCATCGAATTTGTACGAATCATTCCGCCCATTTATTTTTATTCAATGTTTGGAAGCGCACTAGAATTTTTGAATTTTTCAAATAAAGTGTCCAATGAGTTATGTTTCTTTAAACTTCTTTAAATTTACTTTTCGGTGACTTTGCAGATTTAATCTGCACCTTACTCCAGGAAGTTAACAAAAAAGAACATTCCTTTGTCGAATGTTCGCGCTGAAGGAGCCGCCCTCGGAAATCATTTCACCCAAACATGCACTTCCGAACCGGAATTACTAAATAATTACTTATCGTTTTCTGATCGGATCTGACCGTTGTGCATTTCGCATACTTTAATTTACAGGTGTATAAGCTTAAATCTGCTGTTTTTTAGTCAGAAAAACATTTTTTTTTCCTAGGAAGCAAAAATAAATTTATTCAAAGTACTTGCCCTCGCTAATTATACTTTTTTCCCATCTTTCGGGCAATTTGTGTATACCACGCCAAAAAAATTGCTCATCTTTCGAGGCAAACCACTCATCAAGCCATATTCGAACGTCTTCGTAAGAATCGAAATGCCGCTCAGCGAGCGCGTGGCCCATCGACGAAAACATATAATAGTCAGAAGGTGCCAAGTCTGGTGAGTAAGCGGGATGGGGTAGCACTTCCAGTTGAGTGTCTCCAAATAGTTTTGGACCATTGTTGACGTATGCGATGGTGCGTTGTCGTGGAGGAAAATCAGTTATGTCTTTTCCGATAATGCGGCCTTTTTTCATGCAGAGCACGGTGCAATTTGATCAGTTGTTGGTGATAGCGGTGAGCATTAACAGTTTCACCAGGTTTTATCAGCTCATAGTAGATGACACCCTCCTGATCCCACCAAACGCACATCGTCTTCCGTCCGAAGCGATTTGGTCTTGAGGAAGATGTTGATGGTTGGGCGGGATCAACCCAAGATTTCTTGCATTTAAGATTCTGAAAATAGATTCACTTTTCATCGCCTGTCACAATCCGATGCAGGAATGACTTTCTTTTTTGTTTGGCAAGCAGAATTTAGCATGTGTTTTGGCGTCGCTCCATCTGCCTATCGTTCAGTTCATGCGGCACCCATTTTCCGATCTTTTGAACCTTCCTCATGGCATGTAGCAGCATGGAAATGGCTGCTTGAGAAATCCAATTGCTCAAGCATTTTTGCGATTGGGTATCGTCCTCATCCAAAAGAGCTTGCAATTGACAGTCCTCAACCTTCCTGGACCGATTTTCACACTTCTTGTCACTCAGGTCAAAATTGTCATCATTGAACCGGCGAAACCAATCTCTGCACGTTGTTTCCGATAAAGCATTGTGGCCTCCACAAGCATTCGATGCGATTCGGTAGCCGATTTCTTCAAATTGAAACAGAAAAGCAAAGTTTCCCGCATGTGCTTTTTTTTTTAGCAAAAACATTACGTTACGATTACGAAAGAAAAAAAATGTATATAATATGTATGTAATATGTTGTATGAAATTGCTGATGATGTGCACTGGTTAATGTTGACAGATGTCAAACACATAAAAAAAAGTATGTTGTGTGCCCAGGATAGCTTTGTATGCTCACTAATGCCACCTATGAGCAAATAGTCGATTTAAGCTTATACACCTGGTATATATAAAAATGAAAATTTATTATTAATATTACATAATTACATTTTTCGTAAAAAATTGTTTTAAAAATTCGTTTCTTTCTCTTTGAATCAAAATGTTTTTTTTTTTGTTAACCATTTGTTTTCCATCGCTTTTATTTGTTTCCTCCTCAACTGCAACCAATTTTTTCTCACATTGTAAATCTCCTTTGAATCTCGCCTTTTTTAGCTACTTTTTAATGGAGTACAACGTCTAAAAACTGATACAATATTTCTGCTGAACTCGATCTATCGTTTAAATATTCATTTTCTAACGAACAATTAAAATTACTATTATTGACATCGATATTATCCTATGATATTACTATTATTATCGACATCTAATTCTATAAATGAACCAGCAACAATCGGATTAGACAACGACGAAGATCTTGCATATGAATGTGGATACGGAGTAAAAGGAGTTCATTGAGAGGCTACTTGGAGAAGGTGTGGATCGGCTGAAATTTGATGAAATGCTGCTTGGTCTTGACTCAGTAGTAAATGTCCAGTCTGTGACTTGAACGAGGATTGTCGAACCGAAGTTTATGAAAAAAAATTTCCGCTCATTAGGATGTCCGCTCCCGCAACATGTTGAGAGAGTGATGCGGAAAGTATGCCATTCAGCGGATAGTTCCGTAGCGCTCTTTACTACTGAATGCGTCCATTGATAATAAGTGATTAGATAATAATTGGACGATAATTTATGATATAAGTTCATGTATACATTCAAGATAAATAACAAATGGACAATATAAGAATATTCACGTAGCAGTTTTATGTTCAGTCAATGCAGTAGTTTATCTTAATCATATCTGTGCAATTTGTTAAATTATTTTTATATTATGATTCAAAACCAAATTTAATCTTTGGAAATGATTTTCAATCCGCTTAATGTTGTTAGATTTTTTTATTAGCATCTATAAGTTCAATATATCTAACAGAAACTATCAGTAACTGAAGCAGAAATAGAATTAAAAGAGAATATGCAAAAATTATTGCAAAATTACTGGATAGCTTTTTTCACTATAATGGATATATAATTGGAACAGAAACTTATCTCAATTATTAAGAATTTTATAAACTACTTTATAATTCTGAAATAATTGAAGATGGAGAAGAAGCATGAAGATAATTCTCATGCTTAATGTTTAAATGATGCAGACTTTGACAGTTCTTATAAAAGACGAACTATTGAGTATTGGAACATTAATGAAAAAAATAAAAACGAAAGGAATCTAATCAGTGAAAAAATCAGTGTAAAATAAATTTAGAAGAGTTTCATTTGAATGTCAATTAAGACGATGGAAAGAACAATTACATTCAGGTGAAAATTGTATAGAAAAATTATCTTACATCCCTAAATTTATATATAAATTTACTGTAGCTGTTGAATCAGGATTCATAATTCATGATATCAATCTACAAAAATAGGCAAGAAAAAATAGGAAATTCAAATCCTATATTTAAAGTATAGTAAAGTATAGTCTTATAGTATCAACATTCAAAAAGTTCCACTAAATTGTTTTGACAAAAATTACGAAATTTGTAATTAGAAGAATAGAAGATTCCGTTGAGTTGCAAATTACAGCTAATGATTTTCTGAAAACAGAAATCACTTATCGAACAGTTCGGATCTGAAAATGTTTTTAATTCTGATCAAAGTGGTTTCCAATTGGAAATTCATTCTGGAAGATCATTGTTTAATGAAGGAATAAAGAAAGTACAGAGTGATATACAGTTGTGCAATGTATATCATCAACAACACACTTATGCACCATATAACCAATAATATCGTGTAATGGAAATTTGCTATTATCTTTATTTATTATATTGAAAGAAACTAATAGTACATTTAGATCAAGAGTACAAGAAACCTTATTTACCTTATTTATTTACCTTATTTATTATATTTATTAATAAATGTTATTGTAGACCCATCGAAATCTGGTAAAATGACTTCAAGTAATTAAATAAATTTTCTTTTATAATACATTTTCAAATACTGTTTTACTATTAACAAGTAAATAAAAATTTGTATAAACGGAATAATATAACGAAATTATAAGTCTTATTTCTGTGATATATTTTATATTTTATTTTAGAATATCATAAAATAGTTATTAATTTAACATTTCTTACAGATTATTTTAAAACATGGTTAGAAGAAGCTTATTTTTTAAATATTGGTTCTAATAATGTTCTTTTAATCGATTCATAGACTGGACATATCCAAATATTATTTCAGATTTAACACCTATAGGAAAACATATTACTACTATAATTATATCGAAAAACACTACAGAGAAAATACAGCCATTAGATATTTATGGATTTAAAATTTGGAAAAATTTTCAAGTATTGTCTTATTTATTTGTTAGAAGTAATATAAATTTACATATTGAACGAAATAAAATTACAATCTCTGATACATAATCAATTATCATCCTCGCAATATTACTTATGTAAATATTCATGGTTTAAAAGTGATTATATAAAGGAAGGACCAGAAGAATTTTAAAATCCAGTAGAATTTAGTTTTGATGAAAGTGCAACAACATGTGATATCGAAGATTACAGTAATGTAGCTGTAATGTAGTAAAATGTTCATGTGCAAGAAATCATTATGATTAAAACATTTTTTCATCGAATATCGTTGTAATGAATAAACAATACAAGAAATATAAATTTATTGTGTATTTAGAAATTATTTCATTATTAAGTATAATATATATGTTTTGAAATTATGACGTAAATGATAAAATATTAAAGCGTAAAATTGAAAATAATTTTAAGAGAATAATCTTAAGATATTATAAGGAAATAATATACAGAGATGAATAAAAAAGTTTTACTCACTTTAAGGAGAAATAATAAAAATTATTATAATTCTTAACATTATTTATAATTTGTAGTGTTACAAATATCAAATGTCAATTTTCTTATTCGTTGATTTATGTATTTTATTGACAATTACTTACGCATATGAGCATGGATAGATATAAGTATACGAAAGCGTTCATAATTAATTCTCGAAAATGATATGTCGTAACTTTATTACACATGGTTGAATTTGTAAAAAAATAATCTTTAATTTGGTAAAAAAAAGTTGAAAATTTAAGAAAATTAAATAAGTAGTAGGTAGTGTAGTATTAGTTTAATTTTAACGTTTTAATTTTATTTAACTTTTTAACTTATTTAACGTTAATTACGTTTACTTTTACTTTAT
>NW_012130066.1:13137790-13149406 GCF_000143395.1 Atta cephalotes | reverse complement strand
GTAGTGTGTTGTGTGTGTAGTTGGTAGTGTGTAGTGTGTGTGTGTAGTAGTGTGTGTGTGTAGTGTGTGTGTGTGTGTGTGTGTGTGTGTGTGTGTGTGTGTGTGTGTGTGTGTGTGTGTGTGTGTGTGCGTGCGCGCGCGTGAATATGTGTATGTGCAAATATTTGTGCTTGTCAGTGTCGCGGAACGCAGTCTAGCGGAGCGAATTCCGTAGATGGTTTTTCTACACGCACACAAAGCGTGCTATATCGCGGTCTCGGGTGATAGTAAGCAGCGCCGAGCGCTGATTGACAGTGCGAGTGGCGAGTCGCGAACTACGTTATGAGCACAAAGCATTGCAATATGTATAAAGTATTTAAGGTTCGACAACTAAACTTCAGAACAGGCTTTATTCAACATCAAATAAAAGGCGAATTTAAGACTATGTTGTAAGTTCGGCTTACGAGAGTAGACTGATTCGATTAGAGCTAGAAGGATCTTTACTTCGACTAAAGCGGTGAAGCTTTCTACAAATTCCAACCAACAACGTGAGATTTTCAAGTACTAAAAATACACGTGATAGAAATAAAGGAAACTAAGGTACATGACGATGACTCTAGAATTCGTTTGGAGATGAGTCATAAAATATTTGTGGACTGAATTTCAAAGAGGTAGAGTAAATAAAAAGAATGTCAGAAAAAAAAATGAAGCAAATAAGAAGAATAGCCGTGTTCGGCTATCTCTGTGATTCACGACCTCTAATTATATCACCTAATCGTATCTACGAAAAATCGATGAATCCACGAGATGTCGATTGCTAAACGACGCATGCGTCACGCGTAATCTATTAAAAAAAAATAATATCAGATCGTCTTGGCAACAAAACAAACTGTTGTTTTCATCTTCTGCACGCGACTCGTGCAGGTCATCGCCGCGCTACCGCTAAGATCCTTTCCGTATCCGTTGTAAACACTTTCGCCTGCGCTCGAGGCTTATTTTTAATAAAATCTGGAAAGCAGAGAAATTTTCTCGACCGAGTGCCCTCGATGTAGCAATTCCGCAGAAAATGCTCGGACAGTGATCGCCTGGCCATGCCATTATGATTTTCGTGCACTCAGCGAGATCGCCAAAACAAGCCGGCAATAAAGTTGTCAGGAATATTCAGGAAAACACGTTATACATTATAGAAAACTATGTTAAAAACGTGATTTAACAATTGTTACATAACACCTTTTCTCTTAAATTAAACATCCTTCTAGATCTGACAAAATTTATGTCTTATAATAAAATTTAGTTTATGACGATATAGAGGTTTAATTTAATGAAGCATAGAATACAATGTTTTCGGATTACAATGCATCGAGAAAATTTAAATTGAATAAAGTTAGAGAGTTAAATTAATAATTTTACTAATAATACTAACCTTAATAATAAATGTGAAGATTTCCACACTACAATCACATATTGAGTTACTCTATACGTATTTAATGCTATATTAATAATGCTATATTAAGTTAGAAAGTCGGCTATTACGTGAATGTAATTCGCAATTCCTTTCGAGTTGTTGTGTTTGATAATTTTATGGAAATTCGATAGTTTCTGTAGGTACCGCGGTAAAAATAACTATTTGCCGCAGGTCATTTAACGGCCGTAAGTTACGGATTTTAACATTGTTATTAAAACATTTATAAAAATATTGAACGCATCCCCCCTTTGGTACGCAGCATAACTTAAATATATCACTTAAATATATCAATATATTTTCTTATTAATGAGCATTTCACAGTCAAGTACAAAATAATTAAACCAATGATAGTATATATCGTATAATAGAACCATCCTAAAATTTTATGATAATTTGAGTATGATGATGTTTGCTTAACTCTTCTGTTTCTTTATAAATTTCATCTAGAGCGGAGCTCGCTGTTTTTAATACATGAATGTCCAAATTTTACCGTTTTACCAATATTTAGTAAATGGATATTTAGTAAATGGATGTCTGAGATACATTACGTTCCTTAAGGTCCTCGTTAATGTTAAGTTTAACATCAAGGTTTAACATAACCTTTTTCAACAGCGCTTATAATCTGACTTCGTAATAATGTATTATCCAAAACAACGTCAACATTAGCAGAAAACTAATGAGTCCGGTCGAATACAATTATGTTTGTCGCGGCTTATTATCATTATATAAAATATGAAGAGTCTCATTTCGAGGAACCAAATATAACTAAGAATTCATGGTTTTCAATTGATGCCAAACAATATTATGAATGTTCATGACTCGAATATCGCATTTCTTCAATATATCCTCTAATCTTATTGATTTTAACAAATCCGATTCGCAATTATAAATCGCTGAAACTTGATATAACAAGTCTATTTGTTTACAGATCATTACATTATTATCTTTTTTATACTTAATTATATCGTATTCTGTAAAGTGAGTACAGCTTATTATCAGCCTATTATCAATTAAAAATTAAGACCCAAATAAGTATAAGTAGGATTTATGAATGCATAAATGCTCCTCTCGCTCTGCTTGATTGTAACGGAATTATATGATATATTATAACATAAAGTTGTTTTGTTCGATTAAAAAATATTTTGACAATATAAATCAAACGATTCTTATAAAATATATTTATTTCGCTAAATCAATTAAATTGGTAAATTGATTGGGTTCCAAGGATATAGGCAATTTATTATCTAACGAGTCTTTTTTAAATTATTGAACAGTTTTTTAAGTGAGAGTATTTTAGGATGGACTAATCCTCGGCATGCCAACAAAATAGCATCCGTTAGAATTTCTAATTCTATCGCATATTCAAGTGTCATTTTTGAACATTCTATTAGGTACGAATCGACTAAAATATTTAATTGTGCTTCAGCTTTAATTGTGCTTTTTTTTCTATCTTCCTACATAAGACTGTGAAGCTGTCCTAAATTAAAATCTATTTCCTTAAATTTTTTATTATTTGTCTAAAAAATATCTGAAAAATTACTTATAGTTGACTGAATAACGCTTATTTGCTTTTTATATAAATTTGTTAATTGTTTTGAATTATTATATACAAGATCTATCTGCTCATTATAATAATCGCAGAAGAATCTAGTGTACTAAAGAAGATTTTCGCTATTTGACTAACAAGTCAAAAACGCCTTATTTGAATTTCTGTTTATCAAAGTTTTTAACATTGTTAGTTCTATCCATCAAATCATTGATTGCTTCTCTATCAATTTTTAGACTTTTCAGTCTTCGCTTTAAAGATTCTAATTCTTGCAATCCCAAACACAGTATATTATGTTACTATATTACATAACTACTATTACATTACTATATTACATTACATTACTATACATAAGATCTCGATTTTTTTTATAAAAATTTAATACCTTTTCTTTTTTCTCAAGCAATGTAAAACAATTTATGAATTTCCAATGATCTCTAAAAATGTGCAGATCTCCTAGATATTCAAAATCTCACTCCAGCTCAAGTGGTGATTATTAAAGGTTGATTATTAAAGATTTTTGAATTAAAATTAATCGTCCAATTTATATTGCAAAGAAAAATATGCACGTTTTAATTTATTAATGTGTAGGATTTGATTACGTCTATCTCTTTTAATTTCGTAATTAACCTCCCCTATTCGACGTTTTATTTCAACGTATTACTTCAAATGGACTGTTATATTGATCAATTAATTTTTTACTACCCTTTCTAATCGTTCCATGCAAAACGTAAATAAAATCTCTCGTGTCTAATATTAAATATTTTATACGTTTATCGTAGTACTGTTTTGAAGATTCCTTAGTTTTATGAAGATTTTCTTTTGCATATCTATTTAAAAAAGATAATCTGTCCGTCAAATCTGTGAGAAACTCTCTATGTGTAATTCCCTGCTTGGATTCAGAAAGAGTTGAAAGTAAACATGGTCTGACCGAATATTAATTCCTAAGGTGATATTTTCGTGTGATGTGAACGTTCTAAAGATCCATTTGATTATAGATGGTAAACGCTGATCTTAACTTGTTTTATTTTAAAAATTCTAGTAACTTCCTTCATCATTTCTTCAGATATATTATTACTCTAATCAGAGAGTAATTCTATAGGTGAACCGAAAGTATAAATGAACTTTAATTAATAATAATATCGGCAATTGTGCTATTAGTAACGAGTTGTTTGCATTAGTTGTGCTATGCAAATTTTTTTACTGGTCTTGCATAGTTAGTATATATTTATTTTCGTTTATTGTTTTAGGTAATGGTCCTACAATATCAACTTTTTGAAACGCTTCATTTGGCGGTGTTCGTCATAATTAACATAGGAGCTTTCGTTTTTTCGCGAACAAATTTTTTGGCATTCATGACAAGTTTTCACATAATTTTTAACATCTCGTTTCATACTATTCCAAGAATAATATTGCTGAATATGTTTTAAAGTCTTAGTGATATCTTTATGACCACTGATTTTTGTATGAGTTACTATGTAACTCCTTGAGGATGTCCCGTTTTATATCAATAATTTCATTCGGTAAAGACTTAAGTAAAAATATTTGTATTGAAGTATCTTTAAATGTTTTTAATCATTTGAATTATTTTTGATTTATCGATAATATTTCCCATGGTGCTATCGATGGGTGCTATATTGCTTTGTGATTTTGTGAAATAACATAATGTTTCAATTAAATTAAATTAAATTACAACATTGTCTCTAAATGTATGAATGTTTGATTAGCGTGATGGGATTTGTTTCTATTGAATGATTTTTCTTTACTATATTAATGTTTCTTGGAGTAAGCGTTAAATTTTTCTTTATTTTATTCCCGTCATTTTTTGATAATTTAATTTTAGGAGAAGAACTTGTTTTTCTTTCTGTTACAAGTAATTCTTTCATTTTATCTGAAATTTGAATTATATTTTCTGTTTTCCGTAATAAGTCATTCAATGTAAGAATAAACTATAACTAAAATTTTTATTGCTATTGTTATTGCTAGTTAAAGTTTTCGCTTGTATGACTGACTATTTGTGGTATTCTGGAAAGAGCATCAGCGTTAGTGTTTTTTTTCCCTTCTTATAAAACTTCATAATTATATTCTTCCAATTTTAATCGCCATCACATCAAACAAGATGATGGACTTTACATTGAAAAGTCAAATTAATGGTTTATGATCCATAACTATTTTAAATTTCCTACCGTACAGATATGGTCGAAAATGTTTTATTGCCCATACAAAAGCTAAAAGTTCTTTTTCCGTGGTATCATAATTACGTTCTGCTTTAAGAATTCGAGAAGCATAAGCGACAGGAAGATCGTTTCCTATTTCTCTTTGTGGCAAAACCGCGTCGATTCCTTCGTCATTAGTATCCGTAGTTAAAATAAATTCTTTATTAAAATCTGGATATTGTAAAATAGATTCACTTGACAATAATTATTTAATTTTTGCAAAATTTATTTGTTGTCGCATTTTCTATCTAAACGGTACGTTTTTCCGAAGAAGTGATGTGAATGATTGACTGACTAAATCTTTAACAAAGCTTTTGTAATAAACTCGCAAGACCATTGCCTAAGTTCTTTTTTCTTTGATCGGTTCTTTTTTTCTTTGACCGGTTCTTTGGGACCGGATATTGCTTTACTGCTTCCACTTTTCTGAGTTAGATCTTACAAAATGTCTGAAATTATATGACTTAAGTAAATAAGTACTTTTTTGAAAAACTTGCATTTATCTGATTGTAAGACTGACTTCTCATTGTAAAAGTTGATTAAGTTTTTGCTTATGTTTTTCTAAAGATTCCGCGTAAATGACGATATCATCTAAATAAATGAAACAAATATTCCCTTGCAAACTGTTAAAACATTATCCAGCAGAAAGTCGCAGGGGCATTTTTTAATCTAAAAGGCATTTTTTTATATTTGTAATAACCATTAGATGTACTAAGAGCTATTTTAATTGAGTCTTGTGAATTCATTGGAATTTGGTGAAAATCTGAAGTTAAATCAAAGTTAAATCAATGAAAAATATCTATTGGGAGTACAAATAAGTTTCCACCGTTTGCAAAAGACGACGCCATTAATAAATTATAGTTAAAATTGTTTGATGTAAAACGACATATCGTAAGATTGGACATCCGGCAATATAATCTTGAAATATTAGCGATTTTGTATCAGCATCATATATATTTTTTTTTGTATGAAAATGTCGAGTTTTGAGCCAAATAAGCGTCATTTGTGGGAACTTTTGATTTACTTCTTTAATTTGAAGAAAGAAATCTGCAGCTGAGGCTTATAGATTGTAGAAGCATATGGTGATGCTGCCTTAAGAGAGAGAAGTTGTCGTGAGTGGTTTCAAAAGTTTAAGAACAGTGAATTTGACGTCGAAGACAAAGAACGTAACAGAAGGTCGAAAGTGTACGAAGACGCAGAATTGGAAGCATTATTGGATGAAGATTCGTGCCAAACGCAAAAAAAACTTGCACTTACATTAGGAGTGACTCAACAAACAATTTCATATCGTTTGAAATCATTGGGAATGATTAAAAAGCAAGGGAATTGGATTCCATATGAACTGAAGCCGAGAAACGTTGAATACCGATTTTTCACATGTGAAATGCTGCTTACCAGGCATAAACGAAAGAATTATTTACATCGTATAGTCTCTGGTGATGAAAAATGGATCCACTACGATAACTCAAAGAAGAGGAAATGAGAACACCTGGCCATGCTTCAACATCGACAGACAAGCCGAATATTCATGGAAAAAATCTCATGTTGTGTATTTGGTGGGATCAGCTTGGTGTCGTGTATTATGAGTTGCTTAAACCGAACAAGACCATTATTGGGGCTCTCTACCGAACACAATTGATGAGATTGAGCCGAGCACTCAAGGAAAAACGCGCCCACTACTCCAGGCATAACAAAATTATTCTCCTGCATGATAATGCTCGATCACATGTTGCGGCGCCGATCAAAACCTACTTAGAAACACTCAAATGGGAAGTTCTACCCCACCCGCCGTATTCTCCAGACATTGCTCCTTCCGACTACCACTTGTTTCGATCGATGACGCATGGCCTGTCTGAGCAGCACTTCACATCATATGAAGATACCAAAAATTGTATCGTATGATTGGATAGCTTCAAAAGATAAAGCGTTCTTCCGCGGTATCCACATGCTACCAGAAAGATGGGAAAAAGTAGTGGCTAGCGATGGCCATTACTTTGAATAACATTATGTATGTATGATGCAATTCTAATGTGACGTTTTTTCACAATAAATGCTTAATTTTTTATTAAAAACGGCGGAAACTTACTTGTACTCCCAATAAATTTTCTTAATTAATCCAAAATATCCGTTATATTGGGTAAAGGATACGCATCACCGATTGTTTTATCATTTAATTTATGATAATTTATTACTAATCTCCATTTATTCTTCGTTTATTATCTCCGTTTATTATCATTAGCATCGGTTTTTTTTTGTACTATCCATAGTGGTGAATTGAATGGTGAAAGAGAAGGCAGAATAATGTCTTGTTCGAGTAATTTATTAACTTGTTTAATCTCCTCCTTATGAGAGGATATCTATATTGTTTAACTACAACAGGAGTATCATTTGTAGTAAGGATAGAATGTGTAATTTTATTTGTCCCCCTTAATTTATGGCCAATAAAATATATCATTATAATTTTCGATAATAGGTAATACAGAAAGTTTTATAAAAATTGTTCTTCTTTGTTTAAATGATGTAAGATAGGTTTTCGTTTAACGTTTTTAATCTATCCACAAGATTATTAGAGATCACCGAATTTATAATATATATGTAGAGCTGTCCCTCAGGTTCTATATCAATTACAGATTCTCAATATTTAATTCGTCTTCTGTTGTGTTCATTAAATATGCGTATATATTACCATTTTTTATTTTTATAATATTATCCATAAGGAAAACATCTTGCGTTATTTCCTGACAATTTAATCTAATATCGATATTACTTTGTTTAATTTTAATCGTGCAAAACATACATATGCTTCTAACTGATATGGTTATTAAATTACTGTATTCTAGTGAATATACTTTATTATTCGGGATTGTAACAGTTTATTTTTCAGAATCTATTTTCGCGTTTTCAAGATGTAAGAAGGATGAGCCTATAATGCCTTGTTCTTTCAATGGAAATTTATTTGATACTACATGAAATTCATGAATGCCATTTTCCGAATTTAGATATACAGTTCTGAGAGTTTGCTGTTTCTCTTCTGTAATACCTTGAATTTCGACTTTTTTATCTTGGTATATTAGAGTATCGCGGAATAAAGCATTTGCTTTATAATATTTATATCAGCTCCTGTATCTAACAGAAATCTGTTTGTTGTTAATTTCTAAGTTCGTCGAAGGGAATAACATTTCGAGAATTTGTTCTGATTGTGTACGTTCGAATTCCGGTTCTATTAGGTGGACTGAATTTGCGCGACTCGAAGATTGACCTTGGCGTTGCGCGCTTCTCGCTTCGCCTTGATAGTTTAAATTCGAGTTAGATTGTTTTGACGTTAATTATTTGACGTTAATTATTTGATGAATTAACTGATTATAATGATTGTTATAATTTTGTCCATTATTTATTTGATATCTGTTAGTTTGTTATTATTATTATTTGGCCTGTTTCCAGGATCAACGAAACCTTGCACAGAACTGCGTCTTTATTACTGTATTGAAAATTGTGATTTCCACTTTTATTTTGTGTGTGAAAAAATTTTTTCTTACATTCATTTTCTGAATAACCTATTGTTTTGCAGTAACTGCATGTTACATATTCTGATTAAATTTATTTGCTTTAAATCGCTCTACACTGTGATTTTCTAATAAAACTTGTGGTTGCTTCTATAGCGTCTTCCAAAGTATTAAACTTTAGCGCTAGAAGATATCCGATATTTCTATGTAAGCCGCCTATAAAAAGATTTATTAATTGCAAAAATTTTTAATCCTGTTCTTGCTGTCTGATCAGGATAATTGGAGATCGCGACAATCATATTGGAATTTAAGTTCCTAACTTTAGTGTACATATTTTTCGATTCATCTCTATATTGCCTAAGATTATTTATTTCTAATTCTCAGTGTTCGAATGTTTTATAACTGCCAAATTCTTTAATAAGTGCCTCATATAATTCATCAATATTTGTTGTTGTATACACGGATCTAATTAACGCAGCATCACCCATTAATTTAGTTTGGAGGATTGCTTTAAAATAAAATAATCTTTTTTCCGGCTCTACCAGTTCCAAAACTCTTTTACAATCAGATATGAATTGGTGAACTAGAACCGTTAAAAGTAGGCAAGAGATTCAAACTATGGCGAGCATAAAATAACTGCTAGTTGTCGAAGTCAAAGATCTTCGACTTTGTTGATCTCTATTTACGTGAATATTTCCGACGTGACATTCTACTTGTGATGATGCTCGATCATTCATGATTAGCGATAGAAGTCGGATTTAAAATTATCTATCAAATTATTTTCATCCGGAGTATTTATCTAATAACATATGCTAGGATTACAACAATTTGCAAACTTACAATAATATTATAATGTAAAACATAGTTGACTGTAAGATGTCCAATAGTCCCAGATGAATGAATGTTTTTACGTGTTGGATGTCTACGGAGTCTCGTCGTAGCCGTTGGCTTCATCCGGAGGTGATGATCACATTGCGAGATGCCTTTTCCTTCGTTAATATCTGCGATAACTCAGCTTCTTATATTTTTATTTTGGATGGAAATCAGCGTAAGTAATTGCTGTACTCTACCAAAGTTTTATTATGGGATGTTGTAGGCCCGCAGGAATGAAACTATATTTGTTGCTTTTGCCAAGAGGAATTGTCGTCGACTTTCAATCTTCTACCTCAGCATCTGAATAGTAAAGTTTTTTCAATTCAAGCTTCTTTCGATGTGTCTCTTCGTTGATCGATTTTTATTTGGAGATGATTCCAAAGCAGGATTGTTTCAAGCCGTAATCTTCTAGATAGTTATGAGTATCGCTGCCACCAATTGTTACGTACGAAGCATCGAATATGTATAAAGTATTTAAGGTTCAACTGACTTTAGAACAGGCTTTATCATATTCAACGTTAATACAAGAGGCGAGCTTAGAACTATGTTGTAAGTTCGGTTTACGAGAGTAGACTGACTCGATCAGAGCTAGAAGGACCTTTACTTCGACTAAAGCGATGGAGCTTCCTACAAATTCCAATAACATGAGATTTTCAAGTATCAAAAATACACGTGATAGAGATAAAGGAAACTAAGGTATGATTCTAGAATCCGTTTGCAGATGAGTAAAATATTTGTAAAACTGAATTTCAAAGGGATCTTTAGAGTAAATAAAAAAAAGATCAGAAAGGAAAAACGATAGGTGAAGCAAATAAGAATAGCCGAAAATAAGGTTGTCAGGAATACTCAAGAAAACATGTAGAAAATTTTATGTTAAAAACGTGACTTAATAATTGTTACATGACACGTCACAGGACGCGAGATGCTAGCACGTATAAAGTAAGAGTTCATAATGACAGCCGAGAACTCTCAGCGGAGGTAAAGAAAGCTCTACTCTCTGTTGTCAAGATTATATTGTAAAGAAAGATATGTGCAACTCGAGAACGACTCGATGGAGCTGGAGCACTCTCTTTCCTTTGGTCGTAACTGGCGCAAGGCAAGGCTTCTAAGATTCTTACTGACCGGCGGCCGAGAACGCTCGGCAGGGCGGAGTATGCTCCTCCCCGAAATTCCCGTCGATGCAACTGCCCAGGAACGGCCCAGTAGCAGAGTACGCTCTATTTCTTTGTCGCAGTAATCGGCCGGAACCAAGAATCAAATCGATTAGAAGTAGGATCGTGACTGGAACGGATAGACTTTTGTTAATATGTTTTACGTGTTTATATACACGTTTACATGTTTGTATACAAATTGTTATTCTCGCTCGTATTGTTCGGGAAACACTCGATAATTCTTGCCGATGAACAATACGAGAGGGAGAGATCGGTTTGATGATAATCATTCGTTTTCGTTAGCGTTCGGCGGAACGGCTGTCACTGCGCGTTATCCGCGGTATCGCGCTTTCAGTAATTATTGCGGCGGTGTCTGGCTGGTACCGGACATTAATGCGATACCCAGGATCGTTATAAATGAAATATAAAATGAAATATAAAAAGTCGAACGGAAGATGCAATGATAAAAGTTTTTTATGACGACCAACAAAATTTGGAAATGGCGGGGCACCGAGAAGTGGGAGAAGTAAAGCAGAAAATAGGTATCATAATTACGGAGGCATCCGCCAGATAGAATAGGAAAAAACTGTCCGGCTAAGAACTTGCTGTGTTACACATGTGTTGGCACAGGCCATTTTATTTGAATATGTCCCAGGGAATGACATAAGAAATCTAACAAATGTTCAGAAAAATTGAAATAAATTAACGAGCAGACTTCGAAAAGTGAGGAAGATCCGAGTCAGTCTTCGTCTGACAGTGGAAGGAAAGTTAACACTGCGATATATATATATATATATATATATATATATATATATATATAATAGATATAATAATATATATTACAACGAACGTACGTAACTAAATAAATAATAACTAATAATATAGT
>NW_012130066.1:13118841-13137770 GCF_000143395.1 Atta cephalotes | reverse complement strand
TAAACGTAAGGTAAGGTAAGAGTACGTACGTACGTACGTACGTTACGTTCGTTACGTACGTAGTAAGGTAAGGGTAAAAGGTAAACGTTAACGTACGTATATTATATATATATATATATATATATATATATATATATATATATAAAGCGATATAAAAAATTGATATTTGCACCAAAAAGGTCGTCCGAATAAAAATTAATACAAACTAATTATGGATTTTGACACTAGAATTCTAACAACGTTGAGAGTTAATACGTGAAAAAACTGGGGAAATCATTACTATGACCATGAAAAAGACGACCATTATGCTTATATGGAGGAAAGCCAGTGTGCTAGGTCAAATGACAGTGAAAGAAGAAGCGTTTGATAAGGATGCTGAAAATGGTAAAATAGTGGACGATATGCCGTTGTTCGATTTTGATTGGGCAAGAGCATTCAAGATAGAATTAGAAGCAGTCAAGATTAAAAATGTCAAACAGGAATCGACAGTCGAGGTTCGAAGCCAGAAGATATTAGGGCAATTAGGGTATCCAACAGAAATATGAGCAGATATCATAGCTCCGTTGGTTAAGGCGCCGATAGAGGAGTTTAAGGAATTGTTTTCTGAGAAAAGCGGAATAATAAAAGAGTACAAGGCAATTATCTGTCTACGTCCGGGAGCAATTGCCAAAGAACTATGATGGCTTTTGCGTTAAAAAAACAAGCGGAACAAGAGAATAAATGGCTGGAAAAAGAAGGACAAAATCGATTCATTGATCACAAAAGTAGAATGGGTTTCTCCTGTGGTCCTGGTAAAAGAAAAACAACTCTGTTCTGATCTGTGGAAACTTTAAAGTGACGATTAGCTAAGATATGATTGTCAACGAATTCCCGATGCCTACATTCGAGGAGATTACAATGGAGGTAAGAAATTCAGTCATTGATCTAAAAGACATTTACAGTTATTTACAGCTAGAAATCGAGAAGAAATCTCGTAATTTTCTGGTTATAGTGACATACTATCTACTATTATAAGCGTTTCCCATTTGGCATATCGTCTGCGCCACAGTTACTTTAGTACCATTATGAGCCAGCTTTTACATGAGATACCGGAAACAATGTGCTCTGTCTGGTAGTGTTTTCGCGGTTGTAATAGGCAGGTTCTACTCCCATTCTACTCTCTTCCTTTACTCTTCATAGATACACAAGAAGGTTGAATTACCATCCTTGGAATGCTGAAAGACGAGGTTTCGTAAAGCTAAAGATAGAAATCGAAAATCAAGCGATAAATATTAATCTAAAAGAAATGCTAATAATGACATGTTGTGCTCAACATTTCGAAAGAATGAGAATAGTGATGCATCTATATGAAATATGTATTATAAATATAAAAAACAATAAAGTTAGTATTAGGAACTCATAAATATCTAGTATGGAAAATATATATACTTATATTTAATATTATAAGGAAAAATATTATAAAATCTATAAAGAGGAAATAAAAACTGTTTAAGATAAGATAATCAAACAAAAATTATTAAATAAAAATGCATTACAACATTAACAATAAGAATCTTATTCTATATATTAAATAATAAAGATAAACATGGAAAAAATTAATTTTAAAAAATTTATAAATATATTAAAACATAAATACACACATAATATTGTGACGTAAACACAGTGAGAAAAATACACTAATACGTTAGTGTTCTCAAAACTGCTCTTTATTCCAAACACCGTGATGCCATTATATCACCTGTTTCGTTCCTGCATTGTGCTGCCGTCCAGCCGCGACCCCTATATTGTACGCACCGGTTATCATGCTCGAATGATAACTCTGTGTGATTCGCACGGTTTTATTCTTCATATTTTTTCTTCTCCTCTCTAATTTTCCAAAAATATGCTGATTCTTTGATGACTGTCTTTGGCCGGGGATGGGATTTGTGTAGTGGATTCTTCAGAACCGGACAACTGGTTTTCGTTCTCGATATAAACACCGCAATCCTGATGATGACAGCTTCGCCCTCAGCCTGTTATTGGGCTGCATGGCACGCGCTTCTCCACTTTTAGCGTAATTACTTTAGTTAACGCCATTAACTGTGACTTTGGAGACTCCGTATGAGGTACACGTTCCCTAATTTGGTTCACGTGTTTCCACTTAATCTCGCCGTTCATCACATGATATGAATGGGATCCCCCCACTTGTGCAACTTTGCCTTCTGTATATCCTGCTGCACGTTTATTCTGCACTCAGATTGGAATTCTATCTTCGAAAATACGCGATTCTGCTTTCTGATCGATATTATTAGGTGTACAACTTTGCTTCCGCCGTTTTTTTTCTGAAATTCGAGGCTTTATTGTAAAAAACTGGTTATACATTTATGGTTCAAAGTATTGTCCATTACTGGCCACTACTTTCTCCCATCTTTCAGGTAGCGTACGAATCCCGCATCGAAAAAACTGGTCATCTTTTGAGGCTATCCACGAATCGATCCAATTTTTTACTTCTTCATAAGACCGGAAGTGCTGGTTAGCCAGGCCGTGTGCCATTGATCGAAACAAGTGATAGTCAGAGGGAGCAACGTCTGGAGAATATGGCGGGTGGGGTAGGACTTCCCATTTCAACGTTTCCAAGTATGTCTTGACCACTTTCGCAACATGGGGTCGAGCATTGTCATGCTGCAAAATCACTTTATCGTGTCTCTCGTTGTATTGCGGCCGTTTGTCTTTTAATGCTCGGCTCAAACGCATCAATTGCGTTCGATACCGATGCCTGTGATTGTTTCAGTCGGTTTTAACAGTTCATAATACACTACGCCGAGCTGGTCCCATCAAATACAGAGCATGATCTAGGACGTCAAAATCACCGTTCTTGAAACGTTAAAACCACTCATGACACGTTCTTTCACTAATAGCGGCCTCACCATAAGTATTTGAGAGCATTCGATGAGCCTCAGCCGCAGATTTCTTCATATTGAAGCAAAAAATTAAAACCTTCCGCAAATGACGAGAATTTGGCTCGTAAACTGACATTTTCAATCGAGAATAACTTTATGATGCAGACACAAATCGACTAATGTTTCTATGGGGTTATGTTGACAGATGCCCAAGTTTATTGTATGACGTCTATGATCTATTTATTTCGACCACCACTTACCGCTAAAGCCATCTATAGGAAAACGGCGGAAGCAAAGTTGTACACCTAATATAATGTAAAATATAACTGACAGTATTCGTCCTGCTAATGTTTCTCGTCCGTCGAAATTCGCTGTTTAAGCGTTCCCACGACACGCGCTCCAATTCGCTCTGGGCGCTGATACGGCATTATTCGAATGTGTTATTCCTCCCGGCGCTATTACCCGACCGTGCCAGATAATGATACTACGACTCAATGACAATTCCATCCGTTTCTTAAAATATGTAATTAATTCTGGTTGTAACGGTTTCTTGTCTGGCTATCCTACTTAGCCTTATAAAATTCAGAACTTGAAATAAAATAAGATCCGAGGCTGTTTATCGCTTTAATTCCTATTCATGGGTAAATCCTCCATTTTTTGTTGTTGAATGTGTCTAATGTCATTTGCAATCTCAGCCTCCGTCTCCGATTTCTGTATATGTAATAAGAATATTCTACTCAGGACATCCGCCACTGCATTCTCCTTGTATGGACAGAATTCAATGTCATAGGTATACCCATTAAGTAAAATTGCGCGTCAACCGATTCGAAATTGTTTAGGTAATTTTTTTGAAGGATCAAAAATATGCTCCAACGGCTTGTGATCACTTACCAATTTAAAACATCTACGTATGTTGATGAAATGAGTGATCGGGAAAATTAATGCTTCCTTCCAATTGATGGACGAGCATTTTTGCTCTGATTTAGATAGCGTCTGTGAGATAAACGCAATTGGACGTTTGTTTTCGTCTGGGTACCTATGCATTAAACCTTCACCTATGCCGATCTCGCACACGTCATATGTAACAATCAGGAGAAGCTTTTCATCGTAGTCAGGTCTGATTTCGCAATGCAATTCTTTTTATTTTTTAAAATCTATTTTTATCCTCCGATATCTATTCTCATTTCATTTCTTCCTAAAAAAGGTAGACTGGAATGCACCAGGCTGTAAATTTGGAATAAATTTTTAATTTTCGGGAATATTAGCGCAGGATTATTAGAAATTTACTTAACTTTAAAAGAATTTAAATTTTTATTAGATACATTAGTGCACGAATACGCTTTACATACTTTATGGATGGTCAATATGGTATATCTGCTATTTGGGATCACTCAATTCTTATCATATTTGGAAAAACAAAAAGTCTAAAATTCTCAATCCTACTATCCCAAAACATTTCGAAACAAACAAACAAAATGAAGAAAACGTTCAGCATTCAAATCCACCGAGTGAAATGGAACCAAAACAGATTTATCCTTTCCTCCTAAAAGAAGCATCGAATTACACTTTTGAATTCAAAGAATAAACATTAAAGAAAAAAACTATAAAATTGCTATTATTAAATATGATATTATATATATTTTGAAATTGCATTTTTTTTTATTAAAGTTTCGAAATTAGCGATAGATCTTTCATATAATGTTTTTGATCCCCATCCTTTTGCTACGATGTTTACTGCAGAGCAGTATTACTGATTTCGGCAGAAATCATAATATGATCTTTAAGTTCTTTTAAATCATTTTGTGAATATATATCGTTTGTGGCAAGATGGGGGACCCTAAAGATGAAGGGGGGGAGATATTTCCATGCTATTTTAAAGGTTTTATTATAGTTGATGGCAATGTTTTCGACTGGTTTAGGCATAAAGGATCCCGCACTAATTTTATGGAAAATGTTTCTCTGCGGATTTGGCTAACTTTTGGATATATTGTAATTCTCTTCATTCTGAACAAATGTTTCAATGGACACAACTTGATCCTATGATCCGTTTCCATGCTACAAGCTTTGAAAGGTCCAGTAATCATATAAAATCTGGACCTTTCAAGATTTGTAGCGTGGAAATAACTCATAGGATTAAGTTGTGCCCATTGAGTCATTTTTAGAATGAAGAGAACTACAATATATCTAAAAATTAGTCAAATCTGCAGAAAGACATTTTTCATAAGATTAATGCAGTGTCCTTTACTATATCATGAATTTTCTAAAAGATACAACATTGGCACAAAAGAATTGCAAATAATTTAAGTTTCTTGATGTAATATATGCGTTTATGGAGTTAAGAAATATGTTTGATTACAATACAGGAAGTTGTTTATAGCATTTGGTTGTTTGAGTTAGCTTAACTTCTACTGGTACACATTTTATTATATGTATTATTTCTCTGGCTAGTAATGCCATATATCTGGGTCCTCTCATAAAATGATAAGAAAAAATATCAAGCAAATGTAAAGTGATGGCTAAAGCATTTTGCATTATTCTTAATTCAAAGTTACATTGTTGTAAGATATTTCTATACAATTGATTAATTTGAGTGCGCATGTGTCTTTCTACATATACAAATTTTGAATTCATATCTGTAAAAATATCTAAATTAACTATTCGCCCTGAATTTTTAAAAAGTCCACGTTTTCAATTTACTATAGAAATAGGAGGAAAGAAATTGGAATTTTTAGATACTACGATAAGAAATAATCGATTTGTTTTTGACTGGTCATAAGTCATCATAAGTCTACTTTCTCGGATAGATTTTTAAATTTCCACTCAAATCATCCAATTTCCCAAAAAAAGGCACAATCTTTTCTTTGATTGATAAAGTTTTTTTATTTTCTGACTGCAAATTTCACACAAAAAATTTAACACTTATTAATATTTTATTAGATAACGATTACCTATTGATTTTTATTTTTGACATAGTTAACCAACGAATAAAAAAATCTGCTTAAAAATAAATATATAGTACGCAAAGATTCGGATGACAATGTCTGTACGAATGAATCTGCATCTTGGCTTATCATTTATTCCTTTCCACGCAGAGAAATTTAAACGTTTCAATAAAAACGACATTAAGGTATCTTTTTACAATTCTAATAAAATGAGTAAATACATCAAGATGTAGAAGGATCCTCATCTTCATATATTCAAGAACAATGTAATATATAAGATTTCATGTAATAACTATGATGTATGTTGGACAGACGGACAATTGAAAACTAGAATCACAGAGCATCGTAATATTAGACATAATACGTCTGCCTATTCTATTATAATTCTGTTATAATAATAAATATTCTGAGCACAGATTGCAGTATAATCATTTTCAATGAGATAACATAAAAATTCTAGATGAAGAGCTTTGCCATAGGAAGCGCTTAATTTCTGAGATGCTCAATATTAAAAAGCAGAAAAATAATCTTAATTTATAAATTGGCACTGAAGATCTTCACAAGGCTTACACATTGTAAATAAAGTTTGATTTGATGATATTAGCAGTCCGTCACATCTCTGTCCATACTGATCCGTCATAGTGAATATACAATTTAGTTTTATGTAATTGACACATAATGTTCCTCTTCCATATCTGCGATTTGTCTAAATATATAATTCATATATGGCTTAATTATTTTGCATCTTGACGCTATTTTTGTTGTTTTATTTTTTTGGACCGTAATTTTTGTATTTATATCCACGAATTTGTTCAACTATTTTAAGTTACACATGGTCTTATTGGTGAGATTTGTTATTGGAATTTCAGCATGCTGCTTGACTCAATTTGATTTTAGTTTTTTCATTAGAAAATATTTTTATCTTGTTTCTGGATTAGATTTTATTCCGAGAGACATTGAACACATTCAATCGTGTGCGAGCAATGTCATTTTCTATATGGAGACTCACAAGGCTTGCATTGTAATGAATATGGATATTTTTAGTAACTCATTTGTACATCGATCATTGTGAAAAGTTAATATCTGAAGAGGATATCTCAATCCAGTAACCGAAACTTGTGCAATGGATCCTGACGTTGAATTTTCTAATCAATTATATGTTTTATACTTATAGAACTATACATTACATTTATTTGATTGTTGACTTTTACTTTGCCCTTTGTTTGTTGTTATTTGTTTTCATATGAAGAGTCCTTCTACCTTTCAAAATTTTTTAAAAATTAAAAAAATTTTTTAAAATTATTACTCCAAGGAATAGTTCCGAAAATTATAAATTTTGGATGCTCTATTCGAATGAGTGTGTATTCACAAGTTATATATTTTCCCATGCTTGTTAATGCAAAAATTATTTCTTGTGTTTCTGTTGTTAATGAGTATGCTGTTTGAGATAATATTCATGTAGTCAAATATTTTATCTGTATCTTTGATATAATATACTGTAGTCCGAAAGTTTACATGAATTAGTAGATACTGAATCCCAAAAGGTATCTCTACCCTCTATATCGATACATCGATACTAAGTTCACAGGCCATTCCTGATCTTATTATTAGTTGCATTCGATTAGATTTAATATCGGCGATGTAGTGCTTGCAATGTGATCTTAATACTGTCAAGTACAACTACATCTCTCCAAGTTCCAGAATCTGAATAACTACTCCTCCTCCCCCCGAACAAATTCCATCAACTTCCAGATGTCCTCCTAAAATTATTGATTTTGTAATAGTTTGATTTGATTTTAATTCAGTTATGTAAATTTTTGCTAATTCGAAGGTTTCATAAATATGCATACGCTGGCATGCTTTTCGAAATACCTTATTTATATATGATATTTGCCATATAAATATCCATTGAATGAAAAAATATTTCACATTTTCTAACTATGCGATCAATTTCGACCTTGCATTGTATTACTTTCACAGAATTAAAATCGTTTAATTGAAATAGTTGTATATATATTTTACCAGAGTTTCATAATGGGATATCGCATTCTTCAATATTTACTAACGTTGATGCTGAGCCGTAACCATACCATATCCAATTATTCCATAAATTTTCTGAGTCCAAATTATTATTATGATTGGAAATAAGACTGTTATACATTACTTTAAATACGAAGTGTTACTCTGAATGTTAAGATATTGAACTATTATATATATATATTCATTTAAATGAATTAATTTGAAGAAATGATAATTACGTACTGATATGATTGTTGGATTTTCAACGCAATCAATCTGAAATATTAATAATTCTCCCAAATTTCCCAAATTTGAAATGCAAGAGGGTTCGACTCCCGGCCGAGGCAATATTTTTCACAATAAGTTTATTACAGTTTTTTAAGATTAAATTTGGGAAATTTTTTCATATAATAGTTCAATATCTTAACATTCAAATTATAGTGGTGCTTCGTATTTAAAGTAATATTATTATGATTATTCTTCTAATCCAGTGTCCTATCTGAGAGATTGAGTTATTTATTTATTATCTCTTTAATTTAACATTTATTTGATATGAAAAATACGCAGTCAATTAGTGTGTATAAAACGATTATTTTTCTTTTATTTTTTATATTATTCCTGTTTAAAATTTAATATTTCCTTTAATATTTTTTAAAATATTTCATGTGGTCTTGTATACTGATCTCCAAATTTATCAGGTTTTGATCCTTTTAATAAAAAAATTTCAAATTTCCTGGTTTAAAAAGTTTGTGGCTTAACTTTTTTATCATAATTCCTTTTAGATTTAATTTTAGATTAAACTACATTCTTACGGGCGTTTGTTTGAATTTGCGTGTAATTGAGTTACTAAGCCTATTAAGTACTTATCTTAATTTGCTCATTTATCTTCAGGACTTCAGACTAGAAGTTCATTGAATGACATTCTCGCTATTTTCTCAAATATTAATGCATGAGTTTGGTGAATACTATCATAATTGAATATCGCCAAACTAATCTATCTATCCTATTGTTTTTTTGCATTTGCATACTATTTAAGATATTCACTTAAAGCATGATGTGATCTTTTTAACAATCCATTGAATTGTGGATGAAATGTAATTGTACGTAATTTATATATATCCTAATTATTTTGGCAATTTTTTTCATTAAATCGCTAATAAAATTTCTTCCCTGATCTATTAATATTGCTTTTGATGCTCCCAGTGTGTAAATGAATCTATCTACAATACAAAAGCTTGAGCTATCGTTTCGGAAATTTGATTTGGTAGAGATCTCCGTACAAAATTTAGTTAATTGGTCTTGTAATGTTAAAATATATTCATTGCCTCTCTCTGTTGACAAAGGTCCAACAATATCCACAATTATACTTTCGAAAGAAGCTCCTGTATATTATTAATTAACATAGATTGTTTAGTTTTAACTTGTACCAATTTTTTTAATTGGGACTGTAAACATTGTTGTATATATTGTTGTATGTCAAGTTTTAAATTTTCTCAATAGTATTTGAGTTTAATTCTATAATATATTTTGATTATGCCACGATGTCGTAAGTTGACAATGCATTTTCCAATTATACTTGGCCGATGAGCTTTAGATGGATATTTAACTAGTCCATTGCATATAATTATTTTAGTTATTGAATCAACGAAGATTGAATTTGAGATTTAATATCACTTCAAAGTATATTATTTACTAATTCTGGTTTTACAATACTGAATGTTTTTAAATTCAAGTTCTCAATCAAGTTTCGTAAATGCTTTAATATCTTTTTGATATAAATTGAATCATTGTCGGTTTTAAATTCTTCTCTTTGATTTGAGTTCTTATTTCTTGCTGTTTGGCTTCGGGTTTGAATTCTATCTCTTTCGATGAATTTTTGAAATCCTTTTGTCCACGCGTTCTTGTTTCTTATTTTTCCAATCCTGTATAACTGATTGTGAATTTATATTTTCCTTAATTAAGTTATTGTCGAATTGTTGGTTCCTCAAATTTTTCTTCATCTGACAAATATAATTTAAAATCTTCGTCTTCTTCTATTTCAGGAATAGCATATCTGCATTTTCTAATGCTTGTGAATCTAAAGATCTCTCTGTTAATTATTTTGTTGCATGTTGTTTCTTCAATTTCATATTTATAGGATTTCTGGATAATCAGTCAGCATTCACATTGATTTTCCCTGCCTACTATATCATATTCATACTCCGCTAGTTTTAATCTCCAAAGAAATATTCTCATATTTACGTCTTGCATTTTTTAATCAAAGTAGTTTATGATCTGCAATCAAAGTAAATTTCCGTTCATATAAGTGGCTTGAAATGTTTTACCCAGTACCAATGGCTAAGGTTTCTTGTCATAGGTATCAAATTACAATTCATTATCGATCAAGGTTCTCGAGACGTATGCTATCGGCCGATTTTTGTTTTATTTTTCCTTGCAATAAAATATCTCCTACAATTGTTCCTGAAACATCGTTATTAAAATAAATGGCTTCATAAAGTCCGGATATTGATTATTGCAAAACTGGTTCTTTGCATAATTTTTCTTTTCGAATGATTCTTCTTGATGTCCATTCAAAACGCGTATTATCTTTTAATAAAATAGTGAGAGGTTAGCCAATTTTGGAAAATTCGGAATAAATCTCCTATAGTATCCTGCTAATCCCAAAAATTATTTAATGTTTTTTGGAGTCTTTGGTCATGGAAATTGTCTCACAGCCTTCAGTTTCTTTGGATCAGGTTTTGACTTCATCTTTACTAATTATGTGTTTTAAATAAGTTAAATAAGTTTACTTCTGTTTTAAAAAATTCACATTTGTCAAGTTGTAATTTTAAATTGACTTCACGTAGTCGATCAATCAACATATTTTCTTTCATGTTCTTCAAGCGTAGATTGAATCATAGATAATAATATCACCCATATAAACAAATAATTCTTCACCTTGTGATAATATCAAATCCCTTAATCATTGAAAAGTTACTGGTGTATTTTTTAATCCAAAAAGTATTCGTTCAAATTCATGCCCAAACAGACTTGTAAATGCTATTTTGTGACTATTGGCTGGATCCATTTTTATTTGATGAAATCCTGAAGCTAAACCGCACACAGAAAAAAATATTGTGCTCCGCTTAACTGATCCAGAATTTCAACAATTTAGTAATGGATAATCTCCAATAGTTTTGTCATTTAAAGCTCGAAAATCTAGTATCATCCTCGCTTGTTTCCTTTTGAGAGCTCTTTTTTAGCTCTTTTTTATCATATTGTATGGTGCATTGTATGATGATTGCGATTTAATGATTCCTTCCTTTAACAATTCCTTTATCGGTCTATTTATTTCTTCTTTATGTATTTGTGGGAATCTATACTGTCGCGTATTTATTCGGTTGGTTATCCGTTGTCGGTATTTGATGTCGTAAAATTTCTTTTGCCATTAGTTCTTCTCCTGGAATATGAAACCTATCTTGATTATTTGTTATAAGTTTTTCCACGCTTTTCTTTTCTCGACTATTTAGATGTCCTAAACGTAATAATTTCAGCAACTTTATTCTTCTTGATTTCTAATAAGAAACATTCTTGAGTGACATTCTTTATAATTCTATTTTGAAGTTTTGTTTTTTCCTATTTTCTTTAAATTTTATTTCTCGAGTTCTCATGAAATTATTAATTATTTCTTAAGTTTAATTTTGTACAAATGCAAAGAATGAATTATTTTTTCTATAATTTTTTTCTGTACTTTCTTTTCGAAAATTCAATTGAATCGTATTGCATAATGAGGTTTGATTACTTCCCCCATTGCAATCAACAGGAATAGAGTTCACTAGACAGATATGAAAACTTTCTTCTGAAATTTTAGGATCAATTAAATTTTCAGAAGAGGTTTGGAAATTTCCCCCTCCAAGAGTTTGAGAATTAAATTTTCAAGAGAGATTTAATAACTTCTCCTTCCTTCAATTTCAGAATTTAAATTTTCAGAGTTTTTATTTTTACATTCTTTATTTTTAATATTAATATTTATTTCAATTTTATTTCTTACTTCATTAATTCCTTCATAATGATTTTTATCTTCTTGTTTAGAATTTATTTGTTCTTCCTCCTCTGAATGAATAATTCTAGATATTGGATTTTCATTGCTCGATTCTTCATTATCAAGAAATTGATTCAGAAATTTGAGAATCAAAGTTGACACTTGTACTTCTATTTTTTCATCTAAGATGCTTATAAAATTTAAATACGCCTTCCCGGAAACATTTTTCACAATTTAATCTCCGAAATAAATTTCATAGTCAATTTTTATTTGAGTTCATATCTAATTTTCATTTCTGGATTACCTATTCTCATAGAATAATGGCTCATAGAATAATGGCTCTGATCTTGGTGACAACGCAATATTTTCTGGCAAGAAAAAAGATATATTAATCCCTTATTTCTAAATATCATAACTATTTGCATAATCTATTTTTGAAAAGATTTGTTTGAAGAAATCATTTCCTAATATGCCTGATTGTGAAATCGGAAAGTCGATATGGAAAATTATTAGTATTTCGAAAAGTATTAAAATAATTTCGCCAAGTATATACACGGGAAAATTATTTATTTTATTTAATTTTAGAATCGTAGTATAACTGATATTTATTCCTGCGGAAATAAAATCTTCTTTGATTATATTTGATCCGCAACTCGTATCCAATATAAGAATTGCATGTGAAATTAAATTATTGATATTTATTTGAACAATAGGCACATGACTTTCTTCAGCTAGATTTACATTTACTTATTGTATACTGGTAATATTTTCATTATTTTTATTTACTTGTTTCCCTTTAGTACTCGGGTGAAATCTGTATGGGCCCCTGCTCTACACCTGTTATTTTTTCTATGATTATTGTTTGTAATGCGCAATTGACAAGATGGAAGAAGATACTCTTTACTATATCGACAATATTTGTCTGGGTTAGAACTTGATTATTGATTGTTCGATACCCCTATCGTTTATGGCGTCTAATCATATCGTTTAATCACATCGATAAGGAACGATCAATCCACGAGATGTCGATTGTTAAGCGACGCATGCGTCGCGCGTAATCGATAAACACTCAGATTCTAAAACACTCAGATCATTATGGCCGCTCTACCATAATTGCCTCGACCATAGCGCGTCTTGCCTCGTGGTGGACAAGTATTACCGCGCTACCGTTGAGATCCTTTCCGCTACTATAAAACACGTTTGCCCGCATTTGAGACCTGTTCAAATAAAATTTGGAAAGCAGAGAAAATCTCATTTTTCTCGACCAAGTGCCCTCGAAACAATCATACCGCGGGAAACGCTTGGACGGTGATCGCATGGCTATGCCATCACAAATCCATCGTGCACGCAGCAAGATCGCCAACATTGATTTAATTTAGAAAGGCATTCCTAAATATTCAAAATTATTGCAAATTTGATAAATAATTTCGATTTTCCTTTTAAATCTCCAAGATTTTGTTTTTTCCAGCAATTTAAAACGAAATAGCAACTTTATCGTACCACTAACAAACAAGCCGTTTTATCTAAAAATCGACATTATTATTCATTTTACATACCTTAGCAATATGACCAGATTTAAACCATAATTGACATACTATTTGTCTGCATTACTTTTACGGACTGAATTCATTGAGCGAAATCAACACTTGTCAGCTTCGTGTCTTCGCTTTTTGCAAATTTGATATACTAAAATGTCATTTTCTAAATTTCCTAAATCAGAGTTTTGTTGAGAATTTATATTAATTTTCTTACAGTTTGAAACAGTATGGCCCTCTTTTTTGGCAAATTTGACGCAAATTATTCATGTAATCTCGTGCCTTATTCTGATTTAATTTAATTCCCTGTCTCTGTCGTAAATCACTCATCTCCCGCAATTTTCTTTCTATTCTTAATGCGTCTATCACTGTCCCTTTTAAATTTTGGGCGATTCTTTCTCTGCTATATATCAGGCTTTAACCTCCTAATAAAACACTTACACATGTCTCTTTCTAATGAATCTTTAATATTTTGATCCGAGAGAATATTTTCGGAATTTTGATATGCTTCTAATATTTGCTTCCTTAGAATTTTTACTCTATTCGCGTACATAACAACATCTTCAGCTCCCTTTTGATGAACTCATCCTAACTCTCTTTGATAAATATTTAATTGATAAATATTTTTTGCAGCCCTATAAACTTGTTTTAAATTTTTAATTAACTGCATTACACTACTGAAATCTTGATCCTGAATTATTCATCGTTGATTCCTCCACTATTATTGATTATAACTTTGGTAAATTGTGATTCAGTTTCATTCGATAACATAAATTTAGTTTTCTCACATCTCAATAAAATAATTCAAAGGAATATTTTTGCCATCAAAGAAAGGCTCTGCTTCAATAGTATATTATAATATTATATATTAATAATATATATTATTAATATTATAAATATATTAATAATATGTTTTAATATTATAAAATAATTTGAACTTGCTCATTGTTTCAAATCTTCTGTTAAGAGCTGAATCAGTGCGTTTCCTAATTGAAATTATTTTCGTAATCATTTAAAACAGTCTCAGACAAATCTAATTCTCCAGACAGATTACTTCTTGTTCTAGAATTGCTCGAAGAAAATTTGACAGGTTTTAGTTTGAACTTACCAGTATGAGAGGAAGAGGTATAGGAAATGAATGAGAAGAGGGAAAGATTTTTAGATTTCAAAGTCTAGGATTATAATTTGATTTGATTCCAGTAGGAATGGATGTGTATATTGTGGTTACTTTACTCACTTTAACTTTCTATTGCGTTCTTGTAAATTTATCTACTTCAGATTTATTAGATGTTGACCTTGTATACTTTTCTACCTCAGAAAGTCACACTTGTCATCTCGGATGAGTTCCCATAAATTTTGTTCTGTTACATCAGAGCCTCAGGAATCTTTATTTCGCGGGAAGATGCGTGGAAACTTGGTTTGACGTTTCAGATTAAGGCAGTGGATCGATGCCTTATCGCGACTCAAACGCACTCGGGTTAAATTTCAAAACAAAAGTCTATGGCTGAATGCAATATCTCTGCTTTAAAACAGCGCCCGTTGGTTCATTTATATCAAATTGTTCTTTATGACCTGGAATAGGACTGTGTGATCTTAGAAGAGAAGGAATGCGATCAATGATTTGATTAAATTCATTCATTCAAAATCTATCTTACTAGATTTAATAAATTCTATTATAGTGTATACATTATTTAAATCTCTTAAAACTAAACTAAGTTTACTAAAATATCATCTAATTTAGTGTAAAATGTTGTGCTGTGTTGTATTGTATTGTGTTGTATTCCGCGGGTAATTTTACATTATTTCAAGAGTTTCTGAACAGAATCTTGGGAAACGTTATTTAATTAAATTTTTGTTCTATCTCCTGTTCATTTATGTAAGTTCCTTCTATTAAGCTAGGGGGATCCAAACGTTAGTGTACATAAATTGTGCTATTGATTTTCTAATTGTAAATCAAGAGAGGAAGAGACTAATTTGGGGTATAAGAAATAGATGAGAATGAGGAAGGATTCTTGGGTTTCAAGAGGATTATAATTTATTGATAAAGGAAGAATCTAAAAAGGCAAGCTCTGAATATTTAAAACTCTAAGAAATTAGAAGATTGTAAATTTGAGGAAAATAATTCTTCTAAATCATTTGAATTAAAGAGAGATGGGGGGAAGAATATAAATTTGTTCATCTATTAGAGGAAGAAACGAAGAATTATTTTCGAAAGTGAGTTCGAAAGATGATTGGCTAGAAGAATATATGTGAAAGGAATAGTCACTTGAAGAAGATTCAGAGGATTATTGATATAGTTATTACTATCTGGGTTTAAGATTAGGGAGTAAGAAATTTCGAAAGGAGGTGAAGATTCTAACCGAGAAGAGGAATTAGTGGAAGCGGAAGAGTTTTTAATTTCGTTCTCAACTTTTCTATTTATTTAATTACTTGTAATAAATTAAATTTTTTATGAGTAATAATGAAATTTGTGTTCTAATTAAATGGCTGAAAGGTTGCGTTTCTTGACGTCACGTTTGCTGGCGTCGCATTTGTTGGCGTCGCGTTTGTTGCCGTCACGTTTGTATGGATCGTTCCGCCCGTTTATTTTTATCCAATGTTTGAGAATTTTCAAATTTTTCAAAGTAGTCTAATGAGTTAGGTTGATTTAAACTTACTTTTTGATGACTTTGGAAAGATTTGATCATCCTACTCCAAGAAATTAACAGAAAAGAACGTCCCTCTGTTGCATGTTCGCGCTGGAAAAGCCGCCCTCGGAAATCACCTCATCCAAATATGCACTCCTGAACCAGAATTACTAATTAATTACTCACGATTTATCGTTTTCTGATCTGATCGCTATGCATTTCGTACATCTTAACTTATACTATGAGTTTCTTTGTCTTTGATAGGAATAATCAGGAGGTAGGGGAAAATATGAGAATCAATTGTTCCTAGGCATCGACTGATTCTATTGTTAGCTTGAAAATATCGAAAATATTGAATTGGATTTTGTAACTTTTAATTATGGACATCGATTAAATAATTGACTTAGTTTACCATTAATTACTTTTTTCTTTTTTTACTGATTCAAACATCTTTTTCCAGGATTAAAGTATAACGCATTGTCTATGCATAATACATGTCTGTGAGGTGCAGTCTAGAATAACAAAAAATTTCGAATTTGAAATCATTTCTTAATTCATATGGCACTCCAAAACTGTCATGTCATGAATATTTGCTTCATATAAAAGTTGTGCAAATTGTACTTACGAAATACGCAGTCCACATAAGACTATAGTATACACAGACAAGGTTGCATGAAGAAACAACATGGAGTTTTTAAAATTGAACTTCTAATTAATGTTTTATTGTTTATACAAAAATTTACGTGTATTTGTGTGTGAAATATTGATATATAATATGCGTCAATGACACATAAATAAGTTGTTAAATGTGTGTGCTATTTATAATAAGACTAATTGTCTTTAGGATTCTCTAGGGGGACACATGTAATGAGTCAAAAAATTGCAAAATTGTTTTGCATAATTTAATAATTTAACCCATCAAAAATATGTTCCTTGAGTTTTTAGAACAAAATTCGAAGCATTGACGTAATTATAAATGATTTTATTGCGGACTGTCAAGCAGGTAAAGCACCAAGCGTAGAAATGTAAACCACGGAAAAATTCTAGAATTTTAGGATAAAACTCGAGAAATGGTGGATGATTCTTTTTTCCTTCTGCTTTGATTTGAGTTTTTTATTCGGATATTTTTTTCTAGCATTTTACGATTTTGACACTGTACTGTTCCAGAATTTAGTTTTTGCACTTATCCATAAAATTTCTGTAAAAATAATTGAAAAGTTAAAATATAGTATAATGATTAATATTTAATGTTAATAGCTATAAATATACCTTATCTTTCACTATTATTTGAATGAATGTTTTATACTGTACTTTAATTTTAAAAGTTTAATAATAAGTTCCCATATTGTTATTAATACAAATAATACTTTACTAATTGACACATCTTGTCGTATACTGTGACTGTACTTATACATTCTGAATTTTTTGAGACAACATTCATTACATTTCTTAAATCAATATTATATTGAGATGATTTCACAATAATTAAAATATAGAATACAAAATAATTAAAATATAGAGTACAATAACTGATATCTATCAACAGTATCTATTATGCTTATAAAGTATAAGTAATATCTATTGGGAGTACAAATTAGTTCGGTCCGTTTCCCTAAAGATGGCTCTAGCTGTTGTGAATGGTTCATAGTGAAAGCTGATTTTGGCGGTTTCAGAGAGGTTAAACATCTATTAATAATATGCAGTTTATATCGCTTTGAGTTTCATACAAAAATTTTGATTTTTACTGTGTTTGAAATGTCGAATTTTGTGTTAACCAAGCAGCATTTGCGAGAGGTTTTGATTTTCTGCTTTAATTGGAAGAAAAGTGCGGCTGAAGCCCATCGAATGCTTGTCGAAGTTTATGGTGACACTGCTCCAACTGATAAATCATGTAGGGAATGGTTTCGACGTTTCAAGCATGGAGATTTCAGCGTTGAAACTTCGCTCTGGATAGCCAAAAAAATTCGAAGATAAAGAATTACAGGCTTACTCGAAGAAGATCAGAGTCAAACGCAAGAGGAGCTTGCAGAATCATTGGGGGTAACTCAACAAGCCGTTTCTGTACGATTGTGAGTCATGGGAATGATTCAACAAGGAAATTGGGTGCCTTATGAACTGAAATCGAGAGACGTTGAAAGGCGATTTTTCACTTGCGAACAGCTGATTCAAAGACAACAGAGAAAAGGTTTTTTTGCATCGGATTGTGACTGGAGATGAGAAATGGATATTCTACGACAATCCCAAGAAGAAAAAAATACTACGCTAAGCCCGGTCAATCGTTGCCACCGACCTCAACATTAACACCATGGCCGAACATTTATGGTTCGAAGATCATGCTCTGTATCTAGTGGGACCAAAAAGATCTTGTTTACTATAAGCTGCTGAAACCTGGCGATTCCATACGGACGATCAGTATCGGCTACAATTGATTCGTTTGAGCCGTGCATTGCGAGAAAAATGGCCAGAATATGAGCAAAGACATGATAAAGTTATTCTTCTTCATGACAACGCTCGGCCTCATGTCGCTAAAATCGTAAAAAAATATTTGAAAACGCTCAAATGGGATGTTTTACCGCACCCGCCGTATTCTACGGACATTGCTCCTTCTGATTACTAGTTGTTCTGAAGGATGCAGCAAGTCACTTTTTTCACAAAAATCGAAAATTGGCTACAAAATTGGATTGCCTCCAAAGACGAGTCATTTTTTCGAGAATTTGAAAATTGCCTGAGAGATGGGAAAAAGTAGTAGGCAGCGATGGACAATACTTTAAATGATCTGTTCATTCATTTTGTTTTGAAATAAATGCATTTTTGAATACAAAAAACGGACCGAATTAATTTGTATTCCCAATGTAATAAGTAATTATCTATATTAATAACTTATTTAACTTTTAAATATATTAGGT
>NW_012130066.1:13108585-13118821 GCF_000143395.1 Atta cephalotes | reverse complement strand
CCGAAATTCGAGGCTTTATTGTAAAAAACTGGTTATACATTTATGATTCAAAGTATTGTCCATCGCTGGCCACTACTTTCTCCCATCTTTTAGGTAGCGTACGAATTCCGCATCGAAAAAACTGGTCATCTTTTGAGGCTATCCACGAATCGATCCAATTTTTTACTTCTTCATAAGACCGGAAGTACTGGTCAGCCAGGCCGTGTGCCATTGATCGAAACAAATGATAGTCAGAGGGAGCAATGTCTGGAGAATACGGCGGGTGGGGTAGGACTTCCCATTCAACGTTTCCAAGTATGTCTTGACCACTTTCGCAACATGGGATCGAGTATTGTCATGCTGCAAAATCACTTTATCGTGTCTCTCGTTGTATTGCGGCCGTTTGTCTTTCAATGCTCGGCTCAAACGCATCAATTGCGTTCGATACCGATCGCCTGTGATTGTTTCAGTCGGTTTTAACAGTTCATAATACACTACGCTGGTCCCACCAAATACAGAGCATGATCTTGGAGCCGTGAATATTCGGTTTGGCCATCGACATAGAAGCATGGCCGGGAACTCCCCATGATTTTCTGTGCTTAGGATTATCGTAATGAACCCATTTTTCGTCCCCAGTCACAATGCGATGCAGAAATCCCTTCCGTTTTTGCCTTTCAAGCAGCTGTTCACAAGCAAACAAACGCCGTTCAACATCTCTCGGCTTCAATTTGTACGGCACCCAATTTCCTTGCTGAATCATTCCCATGGCTTTGAGGCGTTTTGAAATGGCTTGTTGAGTCACTCCCAATGATCGTGCCAATTCTTCTTGATTTTGACACGAGTCTTGCTCAAGTAATGCCTCCAATTCTGCATCTTCGAAAACCTTCTCTCTTCCACCGCTATGCCGGTCTTCGACGTCAAAATCACCGTTCTTGAAGCATTGAAACCACTCACGACACATTCTTTCATAGCTTTTAATAGCGGCCTCACCATAAGTATTTGAGAGCATTCGATGAGCCTCAAATTTCTTCATATTGAAGCAAAAAATTAAAATCTCCCGCAAATGACGAGAATTTGGCTCGTAAACTGACATTTTCAATCGAGAATAACTTTATGATGCAGACACAAATCGATTAATGTTTCTATGGGGTTATGTTGACAGATGGTCAAGTTTATTGTATGACGTCTATGATCTATTTATTTCGACCACCACTTACCGCTAAAGCCATCTATAGGAAAACGGCGGAAGCAAAGTTGTACACCTAATCGATTATATCGAAATAGAGATTTAGTTCACTGCAAGAGTAAGAAGACAATAATTGCATTATCCTCCTCGAGAGCAAAATAGAGGCTATGTTAGAAAGACTTGAAGGAGACAATCTAGACCTACAATCTATCAGAGGAAATTGGAATGGAAAAGGGATGTTCAAGGACTTAAAATATGATAACTTAAATGCCGTCATATTAGTTAATGGAGCTTTAAGACCAAATCTAAGTTGACGAACAAAATCATTGAAAATAAAATGATGATGAGACCAAATAGATTCAAGATCAAATATAAGTTAATGAAAATTATTGAGTGGATTGGCTTTGCTGAAGAATACGAGGTTTATACATATTAAGAATTGATAAAATTGAGGGAGCGAATTGTAGAGTAAATTTTATCATTTGTTCCTGGTAGCAAGCTGACGTCAAAATGATGTCATTTAACATCAAAATGATGACAAAATGAGCTTACTATCTGAGCTGATTGTAGGTGTATTTATCGATTCAGATGGCGTTTGATTCATTTTTGTCCGGGGAGGCGAGTCACATAACTATCGTTATTACAACATACACGAAGGAGAGAATATTGCGTCAACTATCTTACTATATCTTTTGTATCAAACAATTGTTCAAGTATATTTTATTCAGAGAAATACTGTTAATGCTTATAATGCTTTATAATCAAAATCCTTTATATTCCTCCACAAAATGGTCATCTCAAAACAGTTCTGTTTTTGAGGCAGTCTTGCTTCAAATTTCAGATTAAATGTATCAGTACAAAGGTATCTCCAAAATAAAGAGGACTCGTTCGAATAGGCTGCAAAAAAGATTTGCAAGCAATCAATTTATTAAAATAAAATATAACTTGCATTAAAGTAAAATATAACTTGCAGAATTTAATTTTCTTGCTGAAAAATTCGTTTCTTTTATAGAATCTTTATTAGTATTCAGCAAAAAGACATTGTTATTACTCCAACTCATTATTACTGTATTATTGAATATTAAACTGTTGACATGAATTTTAAACTGTTTTTGACGGAATTGCGGAAATAGTTATTTGCAGACATTGTAAACAAAACAATATAACATTTGGCGAATCAGATCATTGTGGTCTTGATTTTAAAATCATAATTAGATACTGGTGTGATCAAATACCAATCAACTCCGATCCTTTCATTAAAAATGTTTACGAAATAAATTTTAGAATAGTGTTTGTTATGAGATTATGAGGCATTGCTAGAGAAGGCATTAACATCTTTATGGATCTTGGATTTATGGACCTCGGCCAAGTTTGTCTGCGTACAAAAATGCTATGAAAAAAATTCCGTGGCAAGTGCAGCATTTGATATTTTGTGTAAAAAAGTGGTTGATGAAGAAAAAAGAGAAAATACTAAAAATGGAAAATCTTTATAAAATTTAAAAGTGTCTGGCGATGAATACTGCAAAACACGCTCTCAACTTCTCTTTATCACGATGTTAATAGAGTAGGTGGATGTGCGTGCGTGCAATGTTTTATTTGTGCCAAAAAAATTGTTTTATTGTGCTCAAAAAAATCAGAGAATCACTTACAATCAGTCTTACAAGGGAGTAAATTCAAAATTAGGTATTTTTGAGAAAAATAGCCGTAGAAAAATATTTGAAAATGTATTTTAAAGTCTGAAGCGGAAATTTTCGAATGTTTCAAATCCCATATCTCACTGCAACACTGTTGGAAAAAATGTATCCAATTTAATATATGTATATTATATGTCCCAAATGGTCCATTCAAATTTTTGGGTTAATTTAACACAAAATGAATGTATTACAAGATTACACAAGTATTATGTAAAAAAATAAATATGAAAAAAGGTAATATTGACACTGTAAACAAACTTGAAATTATATTTTTTTCAGTAAAATTGACATCTAAATATATTAGATTAATTAATATTTTATTCATTTGTTTTATTGTTAGAATTTACGTTATAAAACACTTTACTTTCATGTTATTTATTTAGTCACAAATTATATCATTTTGAAACTAAGAAATATCAATTTAACACAAAATGTTTAAATAACATAATTAGATTTTATGTTAAATTAACACTTGCATATATTAAAAACTTCAACATAAATTATTAATAAGAATCCGAATGGACTGTTTTCAACACAATGTTTTTTATTGTGTTCAACAATTTCACTACAAATGGCATTAATTTAAAGCAAACCTTGAAAAATGAAAGAATAATACAAAAAATAATATATTTTAAATGTAAATTCTAAAATAAATGAATAAAATATGTATTAATTGACAATATATCGTAAATGTTAATTAAAAAAAATATATTTCCACAGTTTGTTTACAAACTGTATCATTATCTTTTTGTGATCATCTTTTTAACATAATATCTGTGTTTTTTAATATATTTATTTCATATTAAATGAATACAATTTGAGTTTACCACGTTTGGGACATGTGAAATGTTATATTCAAAATAAATTTTCAAGCAGTGTACGATTTTTTTTACTAATTGTAAGTTATGATGATTTAAAGTGAGTAAATTTTCGGATCTTTTCTCTAAAAACCTGTATCACACTCGTATTATATCGTATTATATCGTAACAATTTGAATCTATACTTTTGAAAGTTGTCTTCTTGGCATTTTGAAAATACATTAAATATAAATGTAACGATTTAAAAATAAATTCTTTGAATAGATATTTATCTTTTATTTCACATATATTAATTGTTTTTATTTATGCATATATTAATATTATGCATATATATATTATTTATGCATATATTGTTTTAAGTATCGAATAACGTTATTATGTTGCAGCGGATGACAGTGCACAGGGAGATGCGACAACATGTGGGAATATCTTGGTGATATTATCGTGGATTGTTGTAATATTGACAATGCCATTCTCTCTCTTTGTTTGTTTCAAGGTAAGAGGCCTTCAGAGAAGAAGGTTCAGAGGAAGAAAGATGACTCTTTTAAAAAAAATTTTTAAGATCATTCTCATTTATGTTATAAATTTCTCGCTATTCGCCGACAGTTGTGAGAGTGAGCGTTTTAATGAGCAATGTTGTTCCAATGTAACTATAATTACATGGAATTTATTCATAATGCTATTTTTATCCATAGTACATGCAAATGTTCGTTTTTGCAATGCTTTTATTATTATATCGGAGCTCATAGATATGTATAATACACATACTAAGATTAATTTCTAATTAAAATGTTAAGATCCTGTTTTCAATATGAACAATAGTTCAGTTTTACGATTAATCATCAAATCTTTGTTGTAGATGATGATGTAGATGATTATTCGTCAAAATATTGGACTAATGTATTATTCACATTGAAAACAGAATTTCAACATTTTAATTAATCTCAGTATGTGTATATACATCATCTACTTTTGCAACAAGTTTTCAAGCAATTTTAACTGTTACATTTCTTATTACTGTTAATTCTATTAATCTATATATTAATAAAATAAAATTTTCAATAAAAATTTTACTTTATTGCTGAATTTGCTAAAGAACAATCTGTGATTTCGAAATGTTCTATTAATATATTCTACTAATAAATATATTAAAAGTTTAATTATAATTTCTTTATTAAGCTCGATTATTAACCATTATCAAGTTATATATAATATACAGGGTGCGTTATCAAAATCCGGACAAATTTTAATTTAAATTTTCCGCTATATTGTTTCGCCAGAGGTTGTTGTTGGCATCCGAGAAAGCCTGATGCTTCTAGTAAACAGTATAGTGATATTCTCAAAGTGGCCGCGATATTGAAAGTGCGAAGTATAATATAATCGAAGAGCCGCGATCATCTAAGGCTTTCGCGCTGGGCGCTCAGCAACGGAAATAATTCGATTCTTTGGATACCTGAGATCAACGGTTTATGACATTGTGCAAAATAGATGATTTTAGAACGGTCCAAGAACGTTGAGTCGGCGAGAATGAGTCACTCGAAAAAACGCACCGCGAGGACCCTCGCAGTTGAAAGAGCTCAAATGCTGATTTCGGATAATCCAGGGCAATCGTTGCGCGTTCTGATGGAATAGTGAATGGATAGAAACTGGGGCGTCCGGAAGGCCTTATGTTTTTTAGTAGGATGGTGCATCGACTCATACGAGTCATTTGATTCAAAATTGGCTCTTAGACAACGTTGATATGTTTTGGTCCAAGGAATTCTGGCCTCTCAACAGTCCAGATTTAAATCTTTTGGACTACTATATATGAAGTAGTTGAAAGAGTCACAAACAAAGTCTTGATATCCCTACCCAACGTGATGTTAAAGACCGCTATTGAGGCAGCATTTGTCGGCATGGACTGCGCTACATTACAGCGTGCGTGCGAACGCTTCAGATCGAGATAGAGGTCATCATTCAAGCTTATGGGGGATATATTGAATAATTGAGCTCTATAGAGATCTTCCAAGTGCCATGTAAAAAGATTTTTGTAATATTTAATTTTTCATTAAAAAAATTTTGTTTAAAGAAATTGTTCGATTTATCCGGGTTTTAGTGACGCACCCTGTAATTTGTTAGCTTTGCATAATAGGGGAGACAGGGGTCAATAGGCTATGTAGAGGTAAGTAGATTAATCGAAGCTATGTTGCAAACAAATAGCGCGAGACTCGTAAACGTGACCAAGCACGCAGCAGCGACTGCCGCTCAATTTTCTGTGATATCGCGAAGCGGACGCATCTATGATAGAAGTTACGCTAATTTAAAAAAATCATACATGTAAGTAAATATTTTCATTCTTAAAGTTTTTACAATCATGTATAACTATCTGAGATATTTGATTTCCATTTATATAGTAAATGTAATTCTTAATAAAGTCCAACAGAGTTTTTTGTTTATCTGTTTTTGTTATCGTACAGTTAAAAAAATGTTTTAAAAAATGAACAGATGGGGCTAGTAGGCCTAACCAGAACACGAGGCTATATGACTAATTTAGTGACGATTCTAATAGTATCTACTCTCAAACTTCTTGGAATTAAATTCACTCTAAAAGAGTGAAAATACAATCAGTTTTAAAAAAGAGTGAAAATGTTTTCTTCTTGAAAAAGAATGGCAATATTTCATTGTTTTAAAGAGATGATTTACTTCAGTGGTAAACGTTATAAGTTTAGTTCCTTCACGTCCAATTTCGATAAAACTAGGCTCATTCGACGTATTTTACACGAAACGAACGAATTTAGCAAAAAGAATCATTGTTCTGTCTTGAAATATTAATCATTAAAGTTCGTTTAGTTTGTTCGTTAAAGTTTGTTAGGTTAGGAAAATGTCATTTGCTTCGTCCTGATAAAAACGTTGATAGAGAAATCCTATCGTTTTGAATATGAAATTTGGTTCGTAAATTCACTAATTTGAATCAGATCTTATAGAAATCTTGTACAAATCTTATAAAATTTGATAAAATACGATAGGATTTATAATCGATTAATCGTGCTCGCGAGGTCAATGAAAATGATATAAACTTATATATAAACGACACAAATTAATAGAAATCCATTTTCAATCGTTCTCTTTCAATTTTTTTTTACTAAGGTGATCTCACTTTCTTCCATAAGTAGCTGTATTTTCATTTTCTTTGAAATTTCACTCAAAAGAATTTAGAGAGTATTCTTTTTTAAATGCACCTATAATGCAATAATTTTTTAATGAATTTTAATAATAAAAATATACAAAAATATTATAGTTAAATTACAAGAAATTTTTTATGCATGTATAAATATGTATAAACATACCTTATATAATAAATTGTATATGTTTATGAACATTTATACATAACATAAATATTCATAAATATTCATAAACATGTATGTATAATTATATATGAAATATGTCCATATAATGTTCATACATTCTTTTTCTTTTGTAAAATTACTTTTAAATGTAATAGAATACAATCATATATGTATTATATGTTTGTGTATATTTATACATAAGTATTTATGTATGAAAAATTTTTTGCCGGATAATATGAAATAAGATATTAATTTAATTACAGGAAATTATGAGGACGTACAAGCGAAAGATAGACAAAGGAAATATTCCGAAGAACATTATGGAATTTGCATGTAAAGAAGTAATTTTAGAAGGGAAAAGTGTTCATTCTTCAGGATTGAAATATAATATCTCATATTATAAAATTTTGGATCGATATGTTACGAATTAAAAGCTGCAGAAGAAAATCAAGTATCGAGTTTTCAATTAACTCATATAGGTTATATCAAAAAGTCGTCAAATTTTGAATGATATGAAAGAAATTGCTTTAATGGAATATATTAAAAAAGCAGCAGATATTTATTATGGTTTAACACCCAGAGAAATAAGAAAATTGGCTTATCAATTTGCAATAAAAAATTGAAATAAAGTGCCAGATTCTTGGAATGAAAAGAAAATGGCAGGTAAAGATTGATTCTCATCTTTTCTTAAACGCAATAATAGTTTATCAGATCACCACAAATCTTTCTAGAACGACATCATTTAACAAACATAATGTTAATTTGTTCTTCACAAATTTGGAAACAATCTACAGTCGTTTAAGAATGGAGCCATCTGACATCTGGAATGGAAGAGACAGGGATTACTATTATTCACACTCCTAATCGTGTAGTTGCACGTCGTGGGATGAAGCAATTAGGAAAGATAACTTCAGCTGAAAGAAGAACTCTCGTTATTATTGCAGTTTCAGTTATAGGAAATATAGTCCCATCATTTTTTATATTTCCAAGAGTCAAAGATCATTTTGTACAAAGAGGCCTTCTTGGATTTGAAGATGATGTCAATTCATCAAGTTGGATGAAAGAAGAACATTTTATAAAATATTGTAAACATTTTGTTCGTAATATTAGACCATCTAAAGATGTTAGACTATCTAAAGAAAAACCTTTTTCTTTTATTTGACAATTAACCATGAATCTCACCTTTCTGATTAAGGTACTTGATTATTAGAAACAGAATGGAGTCACAGTTTTATCATTTCTTCCCTATTGCGATTCATAAGTTGCAATAGATAGATTTGTATATGGCCTTTAAAAAAATATGTCAACACAGCATGTGACAACTGGCTAACTAGTAATCCAGGAAAAACTTTATCTATTTATCACATTCTAGAAATAGTAAAAATTGTATTATCTCTGGCGACAACTTCAACAAATATTCAGGCTGATTTCCGCGTTTCAAGAATATCTCCTCTAAATGAAAATATATTTCCTGAAAATGAATTCTTAGGATCTTATGTGACCGATAGTGAAGATATTTCTACTTATCAACGCTGAGAACAATGAACTTTCTGTCCAGGAAAATATCGATCTTTTAGCTAACGAGGAATATGAATCTTTCAGTTACCGAGAAAAATATTAATTTTTTAGCTATCAAGGAAAATATCGATCTTTCATCTGTCAAGAAAAATGTCGATCTTTCATCTGTCAAGGAAAATGTCAACCTATCTTCGATGTCTAGCTTAATAATTACACTTCAAGATATAAGACCTCTGCCAAAAGCGGAATCGCTTCAAGAAAAAAGAAGAAATACTCGTAAATGTTCTAGTGCAATACATATAGACTCGCCAGAAAAAGATGCACTCATGAAACACAAGCTAAATAAACCAAGAAAAAAAAGTAGAATGAACAAGAAAGGAAAGGAAATGGAACAAAAAAGCAAGACAATAAGAAAAGGAAAAAGTAAGAAAAATTCAAATAAAGGAAAACATCCTTTGGTTGAAAAAGTTATAAGGAAGATTCTGAATAAACTAAATTCTTCATCCTCGAATGACACAGATGCAATGTGTCTCGTTTGTAGAAAGTTAATAAAAAATATTCCAGGAGAAGGATACAATGTATGAAATGTAGCATGTGGGCACATTCTAAATGCATAAAGGGTAACACATTGTATTGTATTTGTTATAACAGATTAGATAAATGCAATTCAGATTAGATAAATTACGTATCTAATGACAAAGGTATAAAGTTATATATATATTTTATTTTATGAATATGTTAAAATACATTTATAAACGTTTCGTTAATATGTAGTTCAGATGTACCTTAAAATATACTATAAATATATATTAAGCTTCATTTTAATTAAATTACCCCATTAGTCATCTTACCTCAGTCCTGGGGCTAGTTGAACCAGATGGAATTCATTACAAAAATGTATTTTTTTTTCATATTATCAGTTTAGTTATCAGTTTACATTTATTATTAAAATATTATTAGATAGCCAAATGTATGTAGTAACTAGTGTAGAATTCATTTTTTTTCGATAAGTCTCTTAATTTCATCTGTAAAAATTCGAAACTGAAAAATGAATCTATTAGTTCCGGTCTCCCTTACGAGCGAATACGAGTTGATGGTGTTATAATGATGATCTGATTCTAGAATACATTGCTTTGAGATTAATGACGTAAACGTCCAGAAATTTGCGATAACTACACAGTTGTCATATAAATCTATTTAATCTTTTTTCAAGTTAATTCCCCTTCCCCTGGATTTTATGGGTTTAGAGCTTTAGATTTGAAAATTTATTTATTATAATTTCAGCACTTTAAAATACGTAAGAAAAACTTGTATAATATTTTTGATGTTGCATTAAAGAAAGATCCTGGGCTAAATAGTGTAATTTTAGTAAGAGGTTTGACAATTTATTGAGGTTGGAAAAAATGATCTGTCTTGTGCAATTCTGAAGTTACATTCGGTTTCATAGTCTCAAAATACATAGGGATACATGGGTTTAATCTCTCGGACATAATATTTCTTATTTTGTGCGCGCGTGCGCAAAAGTGTGTGTGTGTGTGTGTGTGTGTGTGTGTGTGTGTGTGTGTGTGTGTGTGTGTGTGTGTGTGTGTGTGTGTGTGTGTGTGTGTGTGTGTGTGTGTGTGTAGTATATACTACTACTACTACTACTACTACTACTAACTAACTAACGTAACTAAGTAAACGTTACTTTACGTTACGTACGTTAACTACGTTA
>NW_012130066.1:13098909-13103911 GCF_000143395.1 Atta cephalotes | reverse complement strand
GAGAGGTTTTAATTTTTTGCTTCAATATGAAGAAATCTGCGGCTGAGGCTCATCGAATGCTCTCAAATACTTATGGTGAGGCCGCTATTAGTGAAAGAACGTGTCGTGAGTGGTTTCAACGCTTCAAGAACGGTGAATTTGACGTCCAAGGTCATGCTCTGCATTTGGTGGGACCAGCTCGGCATAGTGTATTATGAACTGTTAAAACCGACTGAAACAATCACAGGCGATCGGTATCGAACGCAATTGATGGGTTTGAGCCGAGCATTAAAAGACAAACGGCCGCAATACAACGAGAGACACGATAAATGATTTTGCAGCATGACAATGCTCGACCCCATGTTGCGAAAGTGGTCAAGACATACTTGGAAACGTTGAAATGGGGAAGTCCTACCCCATCCGCCGTATTCTCCAGACATTGCTCCCTCTGACTATCACTTGTTTCGATCAATGGCACACGGCCTGGCTGACCAGCACTTCCGGTCTTATGAAGAAGTAAAAAATTGGATCGATTCGCGGATAGCCTCAAAAGATGACCAGTTTTTTCGACGCGGGATTCGTACGTTACCCGAAAGATGGGAAAAAGTAGTGGCCAGCGATGGACAATACTTTGAATCATAAATGTATAACCAGTTTTTTACAATAAAGCCTCGAATTTCGGAAAAAAAACGGCGGAAGCAAAGTTGTACACCTAATATATATATATATATATATTTTTTTTGCATATTTGTCACGTAATAACTTTTTTAATTTAAATTAAAATTTTGCAACTATAAATATAAAAACAATATTTTGACAGCACTAAGAAATTTATAGGTAGTTTATTGAGATTAGAAAAGCGAATAGTTATAATCACAGCACATCTCTGCATTATAAATTGTTATGGAATACAAAAAAAAATTGATGGACTGCTGTGTTCTTAATATTCTTAACTTTTTTTCCATTCACAATATACGATTTTCCAATATTAATAAAAATATATATTAAAAAGCATATAATTTCAAAGGACCTACAGTTCCCCGCACTAATTCTATATGAAATTGAGTTCCGGTGAAATCAAATGGTTTTTTCATATATTATAGCATATAATTATATTGCTAAACAAATCATATAAGTTTTAGCACAAAAAAATGAACAGTTTTCATGTTCGGTTCTACAGTCGCTGACATCTCACCATAAAATACTCGAATAACTTCTAAACAGCTGATCTAAAATGAATAAAATTATAGTGTTTTAAAAAGGTCTTAACAAGGACTATAAGAAAATGAAAGAAAAAGTGGGGAGTTTCACTTAAAAAATTCGAGTTGATTTTGCCCTACGCCACCCAAAGTCAAATTGATGAAGCCAGCGACGAGGCCTTTTTTAAACTCCACAACTTTTATCTAAAACATTTTTTAATAAAACTTATAGTTTTCCAGATATTTTATCGTCTCGGAACATTTTATGTTCCTTATATGATTATATACAGTGCCACATATAATTACATATAATTACATATAATTACATATAATCCCATATAATTACATATTATCATATATGATGTCTAAGATATGTATATATGTATAAAACGATACTTTGTTACAGAACATGTATTGTAATTCCCTAAAGTAATCAACGACAGACATAGACGCAGTAAAGGTCTGGTCGTGCGTGGCGTGCGTGCGTCTACGATATGCAATTATACTACTTAATAAAAAATTGTTTTTCAATTATGTATTAAGTTATTTTCATCATTCAGATCTTGGGAATTATACTACATATTCTGTAACAAAGTATCTCTTGATCAAAGTAAACTTGAATAATTTATATTATTTCTTTTCTATTATTATTTGTTTGATTAACGTCAGTCCCCTTGCCTTTATTTTATTATTTACTTTTATTTTTATTTTTTATTTTCCAAGCGAGCAACAGTGGGGAAAATTGTGAGGAACGTGCTATTTAACTCGGATCAATATAATGGGAAATTCAGGCTGATAGTACTTATCATTATTTTACTTATCATTACTTCTATCATTATTTTACTTATTATTTTTATCTACAATTGAGGTCGCGAAGCGAAATGCAACTAAGGCAGCCTTATATTGCATGTTAGGTTCATTCAAGTATTTTTTTCAAGTCTGTAGAATCATGTAGAGATCGTTTATACATCGCTCAATATCAGAAATAATAGAAATATTCAAATTTGAATAGTAATATCGAAAAGTGTTAATTTTAGGAGATCGCGTTCACTTTTAATCAGGACATCTGGAACTACAATTTCCCAAAATATGAGAAGATTTGACTGAGAATCAAAATTCATAAAAAATGTGCGGGATCTTTTCTGTCATAGCATATACTGTCTGATTTCGTGTATATGAGATTGTAAAGTAGAATTACTTGTATACCGTATTATGAAAATTACGTATTAACTTTTGTAGAGAATATAAAGAGCTTTATGTTTTATTTTATATTTTATTTTAGATTTTATTTTCAAAAATTAATATTTACAGAGATTACATTTAAAAAAGAGATTTTTGGCAGATTTTTCAAAATGGCGGCCAAAATATGTCCGTCAAATTTTGTGATATTCATTTTCAGAAGGCAAAAATACGTGAGAATTGATTCATGAAGAAAGTTTTTTGTCGCTGCACTCTTAATCATGATGAATCCTATTTTTCAATCGAATTACGAACGTAAAATAAGATTTAATCTTCGGTTGATCTTTATCAGTCAGACTGATGACCAACCTACAACTTGAACATAAAATTTTTTGTTCATCTCATTTCTAGAAATAAAAGTAAGATTAGATATAACAGGGTAAGGAATCAAGTACGATAATTCTTACGCAAATCAATACGGTTAACAAAACAACTTTAATAGTTAATCCGCTTATATGTTTTAGCTCACTTTTGAACCATCAGAGACAATATAATGTAATTACAAAAACTTTTAACAAACTAATTATCAGCCAGTCACCTTTATCTATTAACGGAAACTATAATATAAAAACGAACTCTAATAACAATATAAAATATATTGAAATTATTAAAAGATAAATTTGTTGGAAGCAAAAACAATTTTTATTATAAAATAATAGAAGGTAGTTTACTAAAATAAAAATTCACCATATCGAAACCACTCAAATTCTATTATATTTAGTAAAAAATCAGTCTTTGACCATTCAGCGAATCAGTGTCAATTATATTGAAATTAATGAATTTTTAATATACCTAAAACGTTAATCGCAAAGAAAAAGAAAAAAGAAGAAAAAAAACTCTGATATTAATTATAGTCCAGAGGGACATTAAAATCAAATCTTTAATAATTTAATCTTAATGTAATAAAGACACTGATTAGTTGGTAATAACAACGCTCTGATATTTATAGCAGGGACTCGGACTAGACAAAAATCGATAACCGGACCATAACCGTTATTTTTATCGGATTGAAACCGATAACCGAAATATTATGTAGACTAATGGATCGAAATCGGTCCATTACAACTAACAATAGGATAGCTACACCGATTCTAACTCACTATGTATTAGTGCGTATACGATGGTATATGCGTGCGTGCGTGCGTGTGTGTGTGAGTCAGGGAGGGGGAAGTGTTTCACAAAAGTTAGGAAAGGGGAAGTGCGTCACCAGTGTCCATGGTAGAGGGGAAGAGTTCCTTCTTTCTCTCACCCATTGCGTTCTCTCTTTAACCTATTATCCTCTCTCTCCTAACCATTGTAGGATGCAGTTCTCTCTTCCATCCATTGCAGTCATACTTATTATTTACGCTCTCTCTTCCTCCTGTTCCGCTCTTTCCCATGTTGTCTTTTCTTTTTGCATGCGATTTAATTAAATAGATATGATAAATATTTTATGAATTTTTAATGATACGACTTAGTAACTAATTATGATAATATTTTTATGAATTTTAATAATATAACCTAATAATACTTTAATAATATAACCTAATAACACTAATTATAATATTTTTTTTAAATAATGTAGTACAAAAATGATCAAGCGCGCTTTCTTATTGACTAATTTAATACTATTACGAAGATATGAAGAAGAAGCTACTAAGGATAAAATAATTTTATAAGAAAGAATATATATTTTACATTTATTTATCAGTATGTATAATTATCAGCATGTAAGAGCAGTATGTACAATATAATCTAAATCACAGACTATTAATTCACATTCTATAATAAAATTTTTATCATAATTTTTTTATCATTATTTTTACAAAATATTTGCAGCATCGCTTTTATTAGTAATACAATTTTGTTTTAAAAATGACACAAAATATTCGAATTTCTTACTAATACCATGCGTATATTGTTTCAGTTCATAGGATACATGCTCACATTGCTCAAAGTTTAAATAAGAAAAGCCCAATTGTTGGTTTCATATGTCGTTGACAAAAATGTGTCGTTTAATGTTAACTTTACGTTATTTGTATATTTTATATATTTTATATATTTTATATATATATATTTTATATATATTTTATATATTTTATATATTTCATATATTTTAACAAGTTCCACATTTAAATCTTGAATTGATGATGATGATAATAATAGAACTGTTGACTGCATTAATTATTCGATATCTGCACGTTTTCGATAAATGCCTTCCACGTAGCATGAGGTACATGCGATTGCCTTAATTATCGTCAATTTGTATATGAAATATAGATCCCACAACGATCCCAATGTCCAGAAACTTGTATGTTGTCGATGTCAATGCATATTTCTTCATCAAAATACGAGGTATGTAGTGAGGTTTCGAAGATGTACTTCGAAGATGATGTTTGAGAAAGTGCGCTGTAGACAAAAAAGAAACATATAAATAGATCTTACAAAAATACATAACGTATAATATATTTATAAATGAATATTTTATAAAATTAAATAAACTTACTGTCTCTTGCATGTCTCATCCTATTGAATTGGAACGTAACAGTTTATGGCCTGAGATATTTTATTTTCTCGGAGAACTTATTAGATGTACTTTGCTTCCG
>NW_012130066.1:13088679-13092870 GCF_000143395.1 Atta cephalotes | reverse complement strand
AATATATATATATATATACTGAATTTAAGAGTAAACATAAACACGTACAATCCTCTGCATGCGGGATGTCATTGAACTTCTGCGAGAAATTAAAAGGAAAATAACTGTGGTTAATGTGCAATCTCTAGACAATGCGTGCTTCGCGTGATCGGTAGTTGCTCTACACCCAACTAAAAAAATATGGAATGAGAGTCATCATATTCGCATTACACGACTGAACATCTTCAACACATTGTGTTCCCGAATGACGCTGAATCAAATTAAAAAATTCGAAAATCTTAATGATATCTCCATCAATGTACACTGTATCGAGGAGCAAAAAGAAAAAGAGAGGATTCTTCCGTTACGGTTCACCGATATGAAGAAGAACAAGCATGTCAATTTATTGTACAAGCAGGATTCACAGGACGATAACGCAGGACACTTCGCGTAGATAAAGAATCTGTCTCGCCTCGTGCGTTCAAATCATTAAATATGGACACAAGAAATACTTTTGCGATCGGTATGTATTTAATTTAAAATTATGAAAATTTTTTTTTTAATCTCTGTGACAATAAGAAAATTATACTTTTTCTTAGAATGGCTGCACTATTTTGGATCTAGCGCTGAATATCCACGTAGATTGAAAATTAAACGATTGCGCCATCAGGTTGCCGAGCGAGGACGATAAGTAGTTGAACAGTGATTTCAGCAATCACTACAGGAAGGAGCGCATCCCGTTCTACGCCGATCTGGAATGCATCCTGGAGAAGACAGAGAGAGACTCTATGTTAACATATAGATATCAACATCATAATGTGTTTAGCACCGGGTATTGCTTGACAACTCGCTGTCGATATATCATTTTCGTCGCGGTAACGATTGCGTCGCGTGGTCGACTCAGAAGTTTAGCGCATAATGTAAATATTATCTGCTAATGTTCTCATGGCAAATTTCTCGCGAGGCAATTGGCAAAAGTTTAACACTGCCATGTGTGCGAAAAATCGTTTGCGCCTGACGATACATGAATACGCAATCATTTGACTGGACGATATAGAGGCCCAACGCACTCAAATTGCAATTTAAATTATAAAGATTTACATTACATTCCCATAGTTTTTCATAATTATCGGACTATGACACACACTTTATTATCAAGAATATAGCTACTTACAAAGGATATGTAACCGCTTACAAAGGACATGTAAACATATTTCCTATGACAAAAGAAAAATATATTTCGTTTACGAAACATATCGAGCACTATAGATAAAAATGATCAAAAGAAAATTTGTATGAAATTACGATTTATCGATTCATATAAATTTTTCGCATCAAGTTTAGAAAAATTGGCGTCGTATCTCGATAAAGATAAATTGAAATTACACGGTCAGAATTTCTTAATCTCAACCTGGAGGATTTCGATCTATTACAGGTAAAGATGTATTTCCGTACGAGTACGTTGACTGCATCGAAAAATTGGAGGATACATGTTTACTTCCGTGCGAATCATTTTATAATTCGTTAACGGGCGACACTGTAACTGAGAGTGATTATGCGCATGCCATAAACGTGTGGCAGCGATTTTCCATTCGAACTCTCGGTGAATATAACGATTTGTACCAGTGATGCACTGTCGTGGGAATTATTCCCAACAGGAATGTTCGTGCATATGCATAAGCTACCGTTACAATATTGGCTGCTTTCACATCGGCAATATGCATGCGCTCAAACATTTCTGTTTGGAATAATTCCCACGACAGCGCATCACTGACTTATACTTAAAAACAGATGTTTTGTTGTTGGCCAACATTTTTGAGAATTTTCGCAACAGTTGCATCACCGGTTATGGACTCCCGTGTATTATTATATACTACCAGATTTTATGTGGGATCGGATTTTACGATGAATTGAATATTCGCATTAATTTCGAATTTCTTACCGACATTGACATGATTCTATTCATTGAACGTGGTATATCTGAGCCAATGTTTCAATACACGCAGGCCAACAACAAATACATGCCATTGTACGATCTATCGAAACGACGTACCTGATGTACTATGACGTCAACAATCTCTACGACTGGACAATGTGTCAACCATTGCTATACGGCGATTTTTGATGACTCAACGATGTAGACAATTTTGATATTATGAATGTCACATTAGATTCATCGACAGGTTACATTCTTGAGATTTTGACTTGGAATATCTGCAACATCTCCATACCGTGCATTCCGTTTTGTCCGACGCGTAGAAATCACCGGTAAGCGAGAGTGAGACTCTTCGCGAATTTATATGATAAAAAGCGTTACATGTTACATTATTCATTATCGTAATTTGCAGCAATGTACTCATCACAGTCTCCGCATCACAAAAATTAATTTCGTATATTACGAATACAATTCGCGCAATCTCCATGGCTTCGCGAGTACATCGAATACAAATTTTAGAACTCGCGCGAATAACGAGTTCGAAAAAAATTATATAAATTAATGAACAACGCGGTATTTGGCAAAATCATTTGGAAAACGTGAACAACCATGTCGACATGCGACTTATAACGCGTTGAAACGGAAGGTACGCAAAGACAATGACCGTGAAATCAAACTTTCATAACAGAAGCGTTTTTTTTTTCTGAAAATCTGGTCGCAATAGAAATGCGTACATTCGAAGTGAAGTTTAACAGACCGATATACGTGGGTAGTATATCTTGGACATATCCAAGACATATTTGTATTAATTTCACCACGAATACATGTTACTGCTTTTATGAAAAATGTAAAATTATGTATACTGACATAACAACCTTATTTATTACATCGAATGTGACGCTGTTATGAAGCACGATATCAATCGATTCAAGCGATTATGCGATCGACAATATGATATTGCGCTCGTAAATAAGAAAATTCTCGATTTAAGGAAAAATGAAAACAATGGCGTAATCATGATCGAATTCGTCAGACTTAGAGCGAAAATGTACGCCTTGCGCGTCGATAGTAAAAAAGATACTGTTCCAGAATCATTATTATTTCAAAAATGTATTCTCGGGGTTGGTAAGTAAACAGCTCAGAGACATCGAGCCGTTTCCGTTCAATCACGCCTGCGGCCAACATTTCGTTCAAAACATGAGTGTATTTTGTTCCTGTTCTAATCACGCTGTCTATCTCAGATGGCACGCGACACTCGAAAAGTTGACCATCGCGCACACGTTCTGCGTGCGAAAGTTTCCCGATCCCAATCAATACGGATTATTTATCGATATTCATGCTTAACGCACCTTATCCCGAATATTCAGAGCGAACCACACCAAAACTTCAGCGCGTATCAATGCTGTATTTGTCATATAACGTTACTATAAGTACCACAAAGGCATTCAGTGTGTGAGAATTCCCGGCTTTCAAAGAGAGTCGTTGTTATACGCCGCCTTGGCGAGCAAGCATTCTATACAATGTGACACCAGTGACATAGACAAACAGAAGGCAAAGAATATCAAAGGCAACATTCTAGCCAGATTTATAATTCAATGATTATACGCAGTGTTCCAAGTGACACAATTGAAACGACGTGCAGGCAGTCATCCATAAGATCGATATTGCACGAAGTATACACTATATCCGAAACAAAAATCGCTCTGAATCCATACGACGATAAGTACATTGTTCCAAATTCTATCACGCTGCCATAGGGACATTATAAAATATTATTATAAAAAATTCCTTTATTTCGTATTTATGTATTTCTTTTTATTAATAAAAACACACTCGTATATGATGTATAACATGTTTAATATATTATATATAATACGTATAATATGTATATCATGTATGCATGATATATACAGGGTATCTGGAAATAATCGTCAAATATTTTATGGGTAGGTAGAGCATATTAAATTGAATCGAAAAGTCTTCAATCATTTTGTAAATTTTTCCTAGTTAATGAGATATTAATCCTTAAAGATAGCCGAATACTACTCACACGAAGTGTATACGCCTATCGATCGCTTGGCGCGCGGGCCATAGGAAACGGGGATAGTCTATCAAGCGTTCGAGCTATGGAGGCTTGCGGCGATGTGCGCGGCGCGGGACGCTTGTCAGTCAATCCTCAATTATGATAGGCATATACATTTCGCAGTAGTAGGCCGGGCGAGGGCGCATATTCGGCTATCTTTAAGGATTATTAGGTGTACAACTTTGCTCCGCCG
>NW_012130066.1:13072363-13084881 GCF_000143395.1 Atta cephalotes | reverse complement strand
TGTGTGTGTGTGTGTGTGTGTGTGTGTGTGTGTGTGTGTGTGTGTGTGTGTGTGTGTGTGTGTGTGTGTGTGTGTGTGTGGAAAGAGAATTGTGTGTGATATTGGCATTATTTTATGTGAGGAGGATTTGAAAGGAGGAGGAAATTAAAGTTGTGTAGAGTCACATGATTGGAGAGAAAGAGGATCGATAGGAATGAGGAATATAGGGACTGAAAATAGGCAACTAGATCCCGCGATGCTGACTATTATTCGGTCGTTAGTACAAGGAATAAAATAGGACATGTATTTCAATAATTGATAAGCGTTATGAAAAAGAAGAGAAAGGTAACCAGAGGAAGAGTAAGCATCAGTTTGAACGCGAGGAATTGTAGGGGTGGTATGCGAAATGGGAATTTCCTCAATCAGGGATGATGATACCGGATGTGGAACCGGGGAGGACTGGACGGGAAGAGATCATCGAAGAAGTTTGGGGACAGATTGGAGACAGGGGAGTAAGATATTTCTAATGGCGGCGATAGAGTCGGAGGTGGAGACTGGACAACCGGAGTCTGTTCTTGGGTCGATGCTTGAGTTAGCGGAGATTGAATTTTTCATCTCTAGAATTTTCCACAGTGTTAGAACGGGCGATGAGGTTATTAATCCCCGCTAGGTGATGGTAACAAGAGAACTGCGTGAACGCACTAAAAATTCGGCCTTCTTTAAAAAGGCAATTCTTGCAAATTCTTTAAAAAGGCAGGACAAAAGAGGAAGGACCACCTAGTGTGCTGCAACGAAATCGAAATTTACTACTTGGTGATAACGATGTATAAAGTGCCCGAGAAACCATTGGAGAGGATGCCGTGGATTGTGAAATGCTAGACTATAAGAACAGACCAAATAATTTCGTTAATTTTCTTGATTAGGCAGTCCCGTTGGTCTTAGATTGATAGTGTGGTTTTGTACTCTACTGAAGAAAAAGAGACTTTGAGAATCGAATGAAACCTTTTTCAAAGGTCCCAATAACTATAGCTTCCTAAAACTCAGAGAGAAAAATCACACTGAGGGTTGCGGAACCATGGTTTTTATACTAATCATCCCCCTTACTCAGATTCGGATTAGTGGAATAGGTTTCGTTAATTAGTAGAATTTTTCTTTGCTCTCGGATTGATCGAGATTTTGGGGGAGGAAAGAATATTGACCGAAGTGGAGAAGGGTTCTCCTAAATTTTATGTATTTAGTATTTATGGAAAAATACACGTGCAATGCGTCAAGAAAGCGTACGCGCGTCGGCACGAAAGGACCCAAAATCTATTCCTGAACGTCGCGTGTCGCTTCTTATTTTGTGATGATCATGTAAGAATCGTTTATGACTTAATTAAAAAGTATCTTAGCACCAGTCTTATGTTTCTAATGACATATTTATTATTGTTTTAGCCGCAGTGTCCTTTTGGTTCCGCCGCTCATGCACGTACACCGATTTTTGGTTTATTTCAGAGCGACATTACGAGGAAATATTAGATTTTTCGTTTTTAATGTGAGAAAAGAAAATTTTTAGTTTTCTCTAGGCTATAACGCTCAACTTGTGCAGCTGTCTTTTTATTTCAACGAATTCTAGATCTCCGCGAAAGAAAAGAGTCGTGGGAGTCCACTGGACGTGTCCTTTGTTACTCAATATTGGATTATCCGCATTATGACTGCGGCTATGCATTCGTTGCCAATAGTATACTTTTATACGCTAGTTTATCATCCTCTATATAATATCATCGAGGATTCTTTTGAAAATTAATTCGTACAAACCAGGTATACCTTTGTACTTTACTCCATCAATGATCACAAAGTTATTCGTGTGTACAAATATTTGTATCGTGCCATTCTCGCTGAGGTATATACGCCATAAACATGATCGATCGCTTTTTCTCTGTCATCACCAAGAAGCATGTTTACGTATTTTTGTCTAAATGTCCCCAATTGAGTATGCAATTCTTCACAAACTTGCCGCATTTGCAAAGATTGTTTAACGTTTCAAGCGATTCATTGGGCATTTCATAAACGTTTTCGACTGAAGGAACGTGCGCACGTACTATAATTCGCATGATTCAGGCGACGCATAATTGGAATTCGACGTAACATTCGATTCTTTTGCTTTTTAGACGATGGTGTCAATTGAAGTCATGGATTATCCATCCAGAAGCCATCACCATCATCATCATCTTCATCATCATGAATCTTCATTATCTTCAGGTTTTCTTTTCTTAATATTTTTAATCTTTACAATGTTGACTTCTTTCTTAATTGGTTGAGATTCATTATTAGTGATGAACAGATTGTCTCGACAATCTGTTTTAGAGATACGATGATAGGCTTAAAGTGTTTCTCCAATGCTATCTTCCTTTTGCCGGTTTTTAAAGCGCGATACTTTTTACGAATCAAGTCACTCGTTTTCGCAATTTGTTTCACTATCTTCTCGCGATCCTTGAGCTTTTTGCTGTTATCCATGTTGCACTCGAAAGAAAATGTTATGTTGATATATTGACAACGACTAACTACGTTAAAGTATAGTACTGATTAAATTCTTTTCTGTATCATCCATTCGTAAGCACACTTTGTCTATACTACGAATTCACTTTTGTTGCCAACAACAACGACACAATTCGCAGAAATTCTCGTAAGAGACATGTCATTTATATCATTGTATACATGTTTCAGATTAGTCCTATTTGAACAGGATTAATAGGAATTTGCATTATCGCGTATAATATGCTTCGGTACTTTGTGTATGTGACACAGATAGAAACAATCGACATCCGCGTATCGACTCATCGCAAAGTACTCTCTGATCGCTGCTTGCTTCTCGCATGCCACGTCATCGAAAACAAAAATTTGGATGTGTCTTGTTCGATGTACTACATCATTATTATTGGAGAATGTAAAATAATCAATTCTTCAATTGGTGTTAATAAGTGTCCAAGTATCGGTATTTTGGCTGTTACAACTTCAAATACACGTACACGTACACGTTCTCGAAATGTATGCCATGTGGACTTTTCAACACGTTTGCTGCAGTTCGATGGACCGCAGATGATTCCGCGTATAGAAATCGGCAGCATGTTTCCATGCTTGCGTATTTCTTTTTCAGTCTATACTTCATTGTCGACATTAGTCACTTTGATCGTCTGCGATTGTCGCACGAATTTCATATCTTCTCTCTTCACGACAATGATACAAATTGAAAAAATGACATCGAGAGCGGATGTATTTATAGCAGCGCGCAAAGCAAAATCGCTCAGAATTCAAAATGCTTCTTATCGTGTTGGACAACTGTGATGTATATAGTTTAACTGCCAAAGAATTGGAATATATACTGAAAATTATTTTGCTACGAGAATTTAAGAAATACATAGATCAACTATGGGACAGATTATCTGAGCATATAAAGATTGATTCAGCAGATTCAGCAACATCGTCTATGCTTGAAACATTACAATTTGCCCTGCTATCGATCGCATATTAATAATCCAGCACTATTTACAAAAAATATCAACAACAACAACAGGCTGCGATTTTTTAAATCGTGATAAACGCACTTCCGATCGAGTTGCATATCCCCGGATATCAATTTTGTGGTCCAGGTACGCATTTAGAAAATTGGCTAGAGGCGATCGAGACATTAATCCGTTGGACGCGGCGTGTCGCGAACACGACATAGCTTATTCGCGGAATAAAATAAAGATATTACGAAACAACACGCAGCTGACAAAATATTCGCTCAGGAGACGCGGAAATGGATTACCGCGAAAGTTTCGACTCTTGGAGAGACAGCTGCTGCCATAGTTGTTTGGTTGGCTATGAAAGCCAAAACAAAAATTGATATGGGCTTGGGAAAACGGAAAAAAAGCCGACGAAAAAATGAATACTACTGGTAGCAAAACGCGATGATATCTTACCTTTTCTATCGCTGTTGGGAGTCTTCGACTTATTGATCAGCGGCGCAACAGGAGTCGCAAAAATGTTAATAAAGCCATGCAACGTCAACGTTGAGAGAACTGAAACGCCATTATGAAAGGTCATGGAGTTTACCTCGCTCCGTACAAGCATGGACATGGAGTCACAATGGAAAAAATAAAAAGTTTAAAAAAAAATTGAATAGTTGCTAAAAATGCCGAAAGATGTAATTACTAACGTACAACTGTAACAACTGGCAAAACATGTGCGTATTCCATATTTTAGAGGTATTTTTATGCGTACTACTTTATCAACAGAGATGGTGTATCGAATGAGAGCAGTAACGTATATTTGGATAATGCTGATAGACCAAGGATACTTGGGTGGCGTGCACGAAGCAGAGAGATCGTGTTGTTTAATAGTTTCGGCAATCTTCGACCAAGAAAGGAATTGTTGCGATATTTAAAAATGCAAATCAAGTATAATCGCATGCCTTATCAACGTTACAATCAAAGTAATCGTGGGCAACTGCTTTTACAGTTAACAATCAATTTAAGAATTGTACTCTTTCAACTCAGTATTCATTCAAACATGTCACTGAGATTTACACCAGTAATAGCATCCTCGCGGCCTGCTTTCCAGCCGTAGCGATGGCGATTACGAGCTCAGCTTGACGGATTTTGAAATCTTCCATACGATATCTAATGTAAATTTATTGAATAATAATTTTTACTTTGATGAAGATGACAAAGAAATTGTCATTCCCGAAGGATCGTACGAAATACATGACATTAATAAGTATTAGTGTACAACTTTGCTTCCGCCGTTTTTCTATAGATGGCTTTAGCAGTAAGTGGTGGTCGAAATAAATAGATCATAGACGTCATACAATAAACTTGGGCATCTGTCAACATAACCCCATAGAAACATTAGTCGATTTGTGTCTGCATCATAAAGTTATTCTCGATTGAAAATGTTAGTTTACGAGCCAAATTCTCGTCATTTGCGGGAGGTTTTAATTTTTTGCTTCAATATGAAGAAATCTGCGGCTGAGGCTCATTGAATGCTCTTATGGTGAGGCCGCTATTAGTGAAAGAACGTGTCGTGAGTGGTTTCAACGCTTCAAGAACGGTGATTTTAACGTCCAAGGTGCTCTGTATTTGGTGGGACCAGCTCGGCGTAGTGTATTATGAACTGTTAAAACCGACTGAAACAATCAGGCGATCGGTATCGAACGCAATTGCATTTGAGCCGAGCATTGAAAGACAAACAGCCGCAATACAACGAGAGACACGATAAAGTGATTTTGCAGCATGACAATGCTCGACCCCATGTTGCGAAAGTGGTCAAGACATACTTGGAAACGTTGAAATGGGAAGTGCTACCCCACCCACCGTATTCTCCAGATGTTGCTCTCTCTGACTATCACTTGTTTCGATCAATGGCAGACGGCCTGGCTGATCAGCACTTCTGGTCTTATGAAGAAGTAAAAAATTGGATCGATTCGTGGATAGCTTCAAAAGATGATCAGTTTTTTCGACGGGATTCGTACGCTACCCGAAAGATGGGAGAAAGTAGTGGCCAGCGATGGACAATACTTTGAATCATAAATGTATAACCAGTTTTTTACAATAAAGCCTCGAATTTCGGAAAAAAAACGGCGGAAGCGAAGTTGTACACCTAATATCTAAGATGTGCAATTCTACAATTTCATCCTAATGATGTACGAGAGAGAAAACAAAGAAGATCATCAGTATTAATTGACTATTTATGCCAATAATACAAGAATGAAATCAAATACGCTTATCGAGTGAATTTCATTAAACCTCACAATATTAGATCGCTTTTGGAATTTTCATCGAATCGCATGCTGGAGCTGCAACAATAGCATGAATCAGACGTATCGATAAATATCATTCAAATTGAATTCAATGTGATCACAAGAGTATACAACAACGATAAATCGTACACACAATACATGAATTTTCATCGAGCGTATCATCAGGATATAAGATATCGGAAAAACCGACACAGATCATTTATTCCGATCATACGGAGCATTACAGATCTAACGGTTCGCGTTGTGTACAGAGGCGATAGCGATAAGTGATACGACAATGATAATGAGATGCTTGTTCTGAACGAGTAGGCGAAACGGACTAGAGACAATTTTTGCTAGATGGACAACGATTAAAAATATTCGGTCGTTCAGTAGAAGGAAGGTTACTGGGTCAAACATTAAATTTGTTACAATCATTGGGCTTTATTGAAACATCTGAAATGATTGATATCTTGAATATTGGAGACGAATCGATCTTTGACGATCGTATCATCAAGTTCGAGTTTCACACGTACAATCCATACGTCAACACCACGTTTGGTCATAGCGACGAGATAAAGATATCCATATAACAGTAAGATTTATACATGCTATCGTGAAAGTGTTCTCTACGTCGAAGGCAGATTGACGTCAATGGTGCAGAGATTGATGGCGTAGAAATATTGCAATAATCAATATTCTAAAGAGAGCATCGTTTTCAAGTAACAATACAATGAGATGCATAATGTTGGCTTATTCCGTCTGAGTATAATGCGAAAAGTTTAATAACATCTGATGGATATTTTAACTTTTGCGTGCCTCTCAGCATATTGTTGGACTTTTGCGAATATTACAAAAGTGTGGTAATTAACACTTGTCACGAATTAATTTTGATACGAGCGCGTAACGACAATTGCATTCAGCGACTGAATCGACACTTGAATTATTCAAAATACAACGGCGAATGCCTCACGTTATGTTGAACGAAATCAAAAAACTATTCATGCTGTGTACCTTGGAAAGCGAACGATATCTGAGTATGAGTTTTCGTGGATTTGTTCGTGGGATTTGTATCTTTGTATTTGAGTATCTTTTATTGCAAAATACGACAAAGTATTCGTGGATTATCAAGACTACAACTCAGCTGGGAAAACCTAGATATGTTCTCTTTGCTCTACAAATTGCTAAAAAAACATCATGAAAGCAACTAAAACTTACGATCATTGTTAAATTAATCAACGTCAAACTTTATTTAAATTCTGAATTTTATCCGATGATCTGAATCTGATGTGGACAAAAAACGCTGCTTTATATGCTTTATATGTACGTATGTACATTTTCATACGTCTTATTACCAAATTTCCCAGGAAAATCATCTCGTAAAACATTATAGAACTTGAAAACTTTTTTCATGGTTATTCTCACGTCAATATCATTGACTCGCGACAACGAATCTATCAAGAGCGGTATCGTGGATGTGCGATTAGAATTTGAACTCAAGGACCTGCGAATACTACAGTGCGAATACTACACCTATTGTTTCATCTTACACTACCGCGTGATCAAATATAGCAATGCTAATAGATGCTATAGTCCATTATAGTATGGCAGATTACGTAAATTATCATTGTTGAAAGAAAAAAATACCCTCCCCCTCTTTTCAATACAAGAGATAAAAACCAAGCAAACTATCTTTGCGATCGAGCACAGTCTCGAAAAGTCGTTCACCATGACTATACTAACATTTGTATTATAGATCTGCAAGAATTATTGTTGGGAAGAAATTTGTCGTGAAGGAAGTATTGAGGCGGTGTTGAGAAAAGGAGCCATTTTCTCTCATTTTTACGTGTCTCATGCCATGGAATTTCTTGACAAAGTCGGAAAAGTATTGCGCTTCCTGGCTGAGTGTTTATCATCATAGATTGCAATGGGAAGACAGGATGATTCCGTGCAGCATGGCGAAACGCCTAATTATAATGATTGTAATTGATGCGGAAGAAAGTGATGATAAGGCTCTCGTATGCATTAAAAGATGTGAAAAACGCAAATAGCTGAATGATATATTCGACAATTTGAGACCTTGGATGTTGATTACGAAGATATAGATTCGTTATATAATCTAGATATTACTAATACTATGCGATATATAAAACATGTTAAGAATCGTGCGTTACGAAATGTATTTAAAATATACCACCACGACTGGTGGTCGCAACGCCAAAAAGAAATGTATCAAATTAAAAATAAAACATGAAATTTTAAAAATATATTTGATTTCTTTCCCTGTAGTTAAGAATTAGTTAATAATAGCTATTTAGTAATATATTTAGTAATATATGATTCAGTAAGTATTGAATTAGTTGAAAGAAAGCTTGATCATTTTTGTACTACATTACTAAAAAAAATATTATCATAATTAGTGTTACTAGATTATATTATTAAAATTCATAAAAATATTGTTGTAATTAGTTACTAAGTCGTATCATTAAAAATACGTAAAATATTTATCATATCTATTTAATTAAATCGTATGCAAGAAGAAAAGACAACGTAGGAGCGCAACGGAAGGAAGAGAGAGCGCAAATAATAAGTATAGAACTACAACGGGTGGAAGAGAGAGAATTGCATCCCATTGAATGGGTAGGAGAAAGAGGACAATTAAAGAGAAAACGCAATGGATGAAAAAGAGAAGAAACGAACCCTTCTGCCCATAGATCCCGGTAACGCTCTTCCGCCTTCCCAACGTGAGGCACTTTCTCCTCCCTGACTTTTTCACGCACGCTCGCATACGTATACACACCAATCTAACATATAATGAGTTAGAATCGGTGTAGCTATCCTATTCATAACCGGATCGCAAATGTTTTCCGGTTAAGTTTCAATCCACTTTTCTATTCGGATTTTTTAACCTCTTCGGTATGTACGATCATCTACAGTTTATAGCCACCAAACATACATATTCCCACTGATGTAGTAATCATACATATTCCTACTGCGTCGGCTATGCTCAACAACAATGCGTTTCCCTTTTAATCGAAAGAGAGAGAGAGAGAGAATACTTGCCTGTTGGTCGATTCTTGTAACATTTGTAAATGAATGGAGACTGTTCTTAACTTCCCTGACAGTAAATAATTCAACAAAAGGTAGGAGAAGAAATTTATCAAAATTTATTCAATGCGCACGCGTAGCCTGTTTTCATGTCGCGTTTCTTTTGTCACTATTTACTGATTCAAGAGGGAAGTAAGGATAGTCTTCGCTCATTTTTACAAATGTTTTAAATCAATCTCATTATTTACTTTTACCTAAATTCTCTTTATTTACAAATGTTATGCAAGAAACTTTAACGTGTCATTTCTCACTTATGACGTCATGATCCAATTGCCACTGTCACAGCGATTAGAAAAGAATCTTAAAGAAGGAAAGGATTTTCAGTAGCAATATTATAAAGTGTCCACGAAGTGTTTCTTTCTTATTTCTTTGCTTGATTATGATAATTTACAAGAATAATATGTTATTTTACAAAAAATTATCAAAAAGCTGTAAACGACGATTGACGATGTTACAAATCTCTGACATAGATGACGTCGCAAAAAATAATATTGGGAGTGTTAATTTTAATTTTAAAGGATTTTCAAGAAATGGTGTAACTAGTACTATCACATCATATTGTTGCTACTTTCATATTCAAAGCATCATGTGGCTTTAGTTTTCAGTATGTGTCATTTTGCCGAAGTGTAAACAACATTGTTTTTTTGAGTATTGAATATGTTGAATTTTGTGCCAACAAAACGCAATTTGTGGAAAGTTTTGCTTTTTACTTCCATTTGAAGAAAAGTGCTGAAAGTCAACGAATGCTGTCGGAAGCTGATAGTGATTATACTCCATCGATTCAACGTGTGAATATTTATTTCGACGCTATAAAAAAGATTGATTTTGAACTGAAGACTAGGTACGTCCAGGCCAGTCGAAAAAGTTTGAAGATGAGGAAGTAGAAGCTTTACTCGATCAAGACTCGAGTCAAACGCAAAAAGAACTTGCAGAATTAAATGTTGATCGATCAACGACATTTCCAGACATTGAAGGTCATTGGAATGATTCAAAAGCAAGGAAATTGAATATCGTACGAGTTGAAGCCGAGGGACGTTGAAAAGTGCAAAAATGAGCTGTGAATTGCTTAAAGACACAGAAGAAAAAGTTTTTTGCATCGTATCGAGTGATAAAAAATGAATACTATGATAATCTGAAGCGCAAAAATCATGCGAATCAACATCGATGGCAAAATCGAATAATTATGACGAGTTCATGCTTTGTATTTGGTGGGATTAGCTGGGTGTAGTGTATATGAGCTATTCCAATCCAACGAAACCATCACCGGGGAACACTACAACAATTTATGCAATTGAACCGAGAATTGAAGTAAAAACGATCAGATTAGAAAAAGTGAAAAGTGCGAAAAGTGCGAAAAGACACGACAAAGTGATTTTTCCAGCACGACAACGCTCGGCCACATGTTGTTGTGAAACCGGTCAAGGAAACGTTAGAAGTGCTTGAGATGTCCTATCAAACCTGTCATATTCTTCAGATATTGCTCCTTCCGATTACCACCTATTTCGATCGAAGACTCATAGTCTGTCTGAGCAGCGCTTTCATTCTTATGAAGATATAAAAAATAAGTCGATTTGTGGCTAGCCTCAAAAGATGTGTCATTCTTTTGACGTGGAATCCATCTATTACCAGAAAGATGGGAAAAAGTAGTTGCTAGCGATGGATAATATTTTGAATGATCAATTTGTAACCATTTTTGCACAATAAAGTCGTATTTTTATCAAAAAATCTTGTAAAATTAATGTAAACTCCCAATTAAAGTGAAACAGCAGCAAAGAAAGAAAAAAATGATCTGTTTACTTTACACTAGTTTAGAATTAGAGTGCTTATGCCCGTTTCTTCAATGCAGTTTAACTTTAATGCCGATTCAATTAATTTTTCATCTTTTTCTAGTTTTAAGAATTAAAAAAAGATGAAGAGTAAGGATCTTAGTAGAAAGGCTGATTTATAATCTTAAGACAGTATTTTATGATTAAGACTCCATAATTTACGGTTAACTTAATCGTGGTTCAGCTTATTCCTCATCTCTTTTCAATTCTAGAATTGGAAAGAAATAAAGAATAAGTTGAATCTCGATTAAGAGTTAACCGTGAGTCGTGGAATTGAGCCTAAGTCTAATGTCTTTAGTAATGTACAATATAAGAACTGCCTTAAGATTATAAGTCAGCCTTCTGCTAAGGCCTTATATTGAACCGAAATTAAAATTAAACTGCATTGGTAGAAACGGGCCTTACACTGCTTAGTGCTTACATATCTCCAATTCAATATTGTCTGAAAATAAACATGAATTTCCTTAAATATGCAATTTATGCTTGTATTACCTTTCTCTACAGTAGATAATCATATATCGTAACCGAAAAATTTAAATCTGAATGATTATGATTACTGGTAAAAGAATCAAAACTACTTGGATTTCGGATCCTTGGATTCGGATCCTTCGGATACTTGGATTTTTTCGATCTAGAACCGAAAAAGAAACCGTTATCGGTAAAAGGACCGGAGTCAAAAATTGAATACAGCTTCTAACTATGACCGTAACCGGACTTGACGTAAATTTCATTTCGGTCAGAGTCATTGATTTATAGTCCGTCTACAATTGGAAAGCTTTGGAAAGCCCCTCCAATTTTTGACTAAACTGATAGAATTTAAGTGTTTGCTATGTGGTGAATTTTTGTTTAGTAAGCTACCTTCTATTATTTTACAATAAATTTGTTTTTGCTCCCAATAAATTTATCTTTTAATAATTTCAATATATTTTAGATTGTTATTAGAGTTCGTTTTTATATTATAGTTTTCGTTAAGGTGGAGGTGGCTCACTGAAATGATTAAAAATGTAAGTGATATGAGTAAAAAATGAATTAGTTACAAAAAAATTTTTTGTAATTACAACATCATATTATCTCTGAGGAGCTCACTCAAAAGTGAGCCGAAACATGTAAGCGGATTAATTATTATTAAAATTGTTTTGTTAACCATATTGATTGGGTTGCACAAGGATTACCGTGCTTAACATATTCAACCATTTTATATCATTAAAGAGTCTTTAGGAATTAAATTAATTTATATAAAAATAAGATTACGTTAAGAAAACAAAAATTTCCCCATTTAACTTTGAAAAGGGAGTCAAGATCAAATCTATTTGATGTTATTCTACCTAAACATGATAACTTTAGATCGGTTTGTTTTTCACCATAATTGCTGAACAGATGGTTAGTGAATTACTTAAATTTTGTTAAGACTGTGAAATCGGCCGCCATCTTGGATACGCCATTTTGAATTCAGAAAAAAGCCAGACAGTTTTTGAAAGTAGATGTCATAGTTTTAATTTGAGCCGTCGCAAACCTCATTTTTTTCAAAATTGTTTTAAACAAGGGACGGTCCGCTTCACGGAGAATGCATATGTACATGTAAGGATGGAGATAATGAAAAAAAGATGTTAAACTCACTTGTTGAGTGACGTGTTTAATAAATACATATTGACATACATGAGCGTAGAATGTAAATACAATGGTTTTTGCCAAAAATGACAACTTTCACAACAGTAATTTTCGAGTATTTTTCTATATTCTTACGCCTATGTAGCAGTGCTGCTGGCGAATTAGCATAGGCTAGCATTAACTCCCACACACACACACACACACACACACACACACACACACACACACACACACAC
>NW_012130066.1:13057957-13071210 GCF_000143395.1 Atta cephalotes | reverse complement strand
ATTATTGTGTGTGTGTGTGTGTGTGTGTGTGTGTGTGTGTGTGTGTGTGTGTGTGTGTGTGTGTGTGTGTGAAACACGAGTAGAGGATCCTATGATTCACTCACGCGATATTTAACGACTCCAAACCCTCTCTACCCAATGCGTATCTGTATGAATAGATATAAGATGTTATTGATTTTTTGTTATTGATAATATATAAGATGATTTGAACTCTTTAAATGTCAGTAACATTGGGTGCATTATTGAGATTTTCTTGCAATGATCTATTCGTTGCATCGCAGATAACATGGAGGAATCTCGATGAAGGGAGCAAATATGTCGTGCGTATTATACCATAAAATACCCGATTTGCAAGTGCAATAATAACCTTGAATGGGAAGATCTTGATTCATACCATCATCCATATCATGATCGTGTAGCGGTCGGTACGATATATATTGATATTTCGTTCCATTGCGGAATCAAGAGTACACTCTAACCTTAAACCAGATTATGGTATAATATTATCTGTATGTTCCTCAACATTTCAAGAATTTTTCCGATTTTTCCTCTCTTTGTAACTTATCCTGTATGTACGATGGTGCCAAATGGATTTGGTAAATGCCAACAGTAAGATCTTTCAAGAAATTTAAATCCAAGATTGAAAAATCGGGAATATGTTGGCGACATTATATTTAAGCGTACCCACCTCTGAGCTTTACGATGTTCAATTTCCATAAGTGCTTGAACGACATTTACCAATTTGCTTTTTTTAGTAATTGACGAGTCAACTGTCCATTAGCTCTTTTCATTTGAATGAAAGGATATCTATTGATTATTGTACCGACAATGCGAAATCATCTAAATTAGGAAGATGCAGAAATGGTATTGTTTGCTGGAAGAATTTAAAGATAGATGTGGCCATTTCTGGCTTCCACGATCCATTTTATTTTAGTGATTATTCGTGAATCATTAGCTTCATCTGTAAGAAGTTAGTTTTGACTAGGTTGGAGAAGTGCTGGCATTTACATCGAATTTCAAGGCGAGTAAGTAGTTCTGTAGCATCCGATACCTTCTATTTACTAACATTAGATTCTTTTCTTGGGATCATTTCTCGCATTTTCTCAACATCCTTATGAAATTCATTCTGAAGAATCGCATTGTTTTAATTATTTAAATAATATGAACCTTGAATACCAAATATGTAGTCGGGTGCGACTATCAACACAGATTTGAGTAAATGTCATCCCTTATGAAGACAAAATGATTGTCGCAGAATAAAAAATTGCTACTTTTAGGAATGTAGTTATAAGTACCATCAATGTACGGGATTACATCAGAAATATGTGGTTCAGGATTGTATAATTCGTTGGCGAAATCAGTTATATGTCTTTGGATATAATCTCTTCTTGTAATTGCATCCAAACCGATGTTTGTCGGAACAAAACATTGCAGAGATTGTCGGACAATGAAAACTGCTAAATTTCGTTGCTTGTCTGCTTGAATACGCAAAGATAACTTTAAAAAAATCGTCAGAGATTCCTTGTTGCATCTTGCATAAGAACATTAACAAATCTTTCTTAGAAAGACTTGTCGGTAATTGTCTCGAAAAGGCGCTCTAATAATAGTAATAATCGAATAGTTCAAGGATCTGCTGTTTCGTCATCGATGAGAAGGATTGGAATTCAATATTTGTAAAACTGTTTTCGTCAACAAATCTTCTTTGATCCCTTGCCATATTTCGAAATCCTTACAGAAACATTAGAAGCTGTTCTTTAAAAACATAAGGTTTGTTAATGGACCAGATAGCAATAGAGAAAGAAACCTTGATCGTCTAAATGATGTTGACATGACCTGACATCTTCTGGAATAAAAATATCTCGCAAAATGAAAACGTTTATTCTGCATTGAAGCGTAATTCTGTGAACATCGGCACCAGAATTACAAATCACACAAATATTCACAGTTTGTGTTAATACTTTGAATCGTAAGTAAGTAGGATCATGTTCCATTTCTGTTATTTTGTTGTGAACAGATTGATTACAAATGATACAAATCCTCGTAAGATTTGTTATTATGGTCTCTGGAATCCATCACAGTAATTTCACGTTTGTCCGCATTTCTACCTTCATATAACATTTCAACTGATTTCTCCAAGCTATAATAAGTTATAATTGAAATACGCTAGAAAAAAATAATGTATATCCAAAAAATGAGATTATCAAATAGAAATGCCTTTAGTATAAACTATGCAGGATAAGAAAAAACAAATGCTATGTATAGCAAACATTTGTCAGACTGAAGATCTTTGAAATAACTCGCGAATAACAAGAAACACGAGTTTAATATATGATATCTCTCAGAGATTCCTAAATTAGATGTGAGGATCTTAGATCAATTTTCAGCTTTGTTTACGAAGCAGAATGATTTCCTGACATAGACGATAGAATGATACATCGCTATTATTATGTTACGCTACGTATTTCATTGTGCAAATCTGCGAATAGTTATACGAATTCATCACTCACTCGCTTTGAGAGAAGAGGAGAGAAGATGTGCGTGAGGCGGAGAGAGGAGGGGGCGAGTGAGAGAGTGGTAGGGGGCAGGTAGGAGAATAGTGGGATTGAAGGAAAGAAGGAATTGATTTACCTTCGCGGCGGCAGTCGCCTATTTTCTATCTTCAACGACCTCTAGAAATCAAATGACTCAATGAATCAAGGGCAATAACAACTTTTCATCATATAATCTATAAAGGATCAAAGTTTCAGCCAAATCCACTGAGATCCACTTTTTGCATAAAAAACATATGGGATCCTTTATAAATGAATAGAAGGCTCAATTAAAATAAATCAAATATAGGTATTAGTTGTAACAAGGGCTACGAGCCAATTAAAATTATTAATGTTTAATATTTAAAACTAGATTAGTAAAAAATATAAACATTTCGACGCCGATCGGATCATTCTTAATGTTAGAATAATAATGTTATAATAAATATCGGATTCTCATATTACAAAAACAGTGTACGTTATAAAATAGATTTTTTAAAAATGTAGATACATATCAATGCTTATGTTTTTCTTCTTTGTAACGAATATATATATATATATATTTATTGAGATATTAAAAGTGAGATGTTGAAATCGCTCAATATAATCGGGATACGCTCGTGATACTTGCAATTCTTCAATAAAAAATAATCTGTTTAAAAGAAAGTTTTCAAAGAAATTAGTTGTTAAATTACGAATAAAATTAATAAATAATTATAGTGTATAAAAGAAACCATTAACAATAATTAACAGTAGACAAACAGAAGAAAAAAATTTTTAAAACGCATAAAAAAATCGTTAGAGTTAACATTAATGTCAATGTTAACATTAATATCAATTGTAAATTAAATAAAAATGAACAAGTCAATAAATCAGTGCATATTAAAGTACAAAACTATAAATACCTTCTTCAATCAAACTATTGTGTTAAAAATTAAAAGAGTAATGCAATGGAATAGAAATTTGATAAGCCATTGTGTTGTATTAGAGCACAGAAACGTGCATCGACAATATCTGACAATGTTATTAAAAAGGAAACAAATAGATGCGAAGACAATATATGTGGAAGAAGGAAGGAGAGAAGTATTAGGAAGAGAAAAAATGTTAGAATATATTTTTAGCAGAAATTTCGTATCATTTTTTGTTTGTTAATCTCATGTTTCTATCTTTTATATGGACTGATATTAATCTTTTGTTGTAAGAGAATTCAATGTCCAAAATTTCAACGTTATCCCACTTAAAATTGTAATTATGATCAATGCGGTGGTTGGATATCACAATGGCGATTTAGCTTTATTAATATCGAAAGCTTATTCCTGTAATCTTGTCTTTAATTGTCTTTTTGTTTGATCCACGTAACTAGCATCGCAATCATCACGAGAGATCTTATAGACTACATTTTGATTGCATAATGGATCCTTTCCTTTTTTAATGAAATTTTTAAACGAATTTAGAATAGAATAAGCTGATTTACAATTGAACATATTAACAATTAGAGAGTATTTCTCAAGTATGGATTTTACATTGTAAAAAATTTCTTTGAATTGTGAAAAATTTCTTCTTAACTTTTTTGTTAACAGTTCTGTTAGTATTATCCATATAAAATTTAATTCTTTTTTGTATAGAGAAAAAGATGAATTGTAATGGATATCCATTATTTTAAAAATATTAAAAAAAATATTGATAGCATTAATTAAAGATTGGTTTGCTAAAAACAAGGATAACATAAGCGTATTATTTTATCCACAAACCCGTAGATTACGCTTCTTTTGTGACAAAACGGATGTTGTGAATTAAAATTGAGAAATCTGCCGCAAAAAGTTGTCTTGCGATATCCGTCTTGCATGAAAACCAAGGCTCTGTTCTTCAACTAATAACATAATGTCTAAAAAAACTTAATTTACTGTCAGTGTCAACCTTCATAGTAAATTACAATCTAGTGTGTAAAGAGTAAAAAATTTCTAATATCATTAATGCTCTCTGATGGAGAGAGCATAAAGAAAGTCGCTAAAATGATATCATCCACATATCAAAAATAAAACAACAACCGTACAGGTAACTTCTCAATTGCAATTTCCTCCAAGTCCTGCATAACCACAATCATGTCAACAACGATTGGGGAGGTCACAAAGGTGATCCCATAGGAGTCCCAAAGATTTGTTTATAAAATTTTTTATTAAATATAAAACATGTGGAACACCAAACGAATAGCAATAAAAAATTCTTCCAAAGAGATTTTAGTTTTCTTGGATATGCATTCCCCTCTCTTAATGGTACTATCAGATACCAATTCTATAGGAACATTAATGAATAACGAAATGACATCCAAAGAAATCAATAAGTAATTAAGCGAATGAATGAACATTCTTTAGTATTTTGATAAGATGAAAGCTTTTCTTAATATGGCTAGGAGCTTCACGTATAGAATCGTTAATGATATTATGCAAATACAATGAAAAATATTATAATGGGCTATTAATAGATAACACGATAATTCTTAGGGGATTATCCTGTTTATGGATCTTTGCTAACCCATATGCTCTGGGAATATTACCATCGGTCGTGAGTAACCTCCGATATGTGGAATCGTCAATAAAATTTTTACCTTTCCATCTAACAAGCAAAGAATGCATCACAAATTAATTTCTTGGTAGGATCTTTATCGATATTTTCGTACATATCATTATCCGAGAGAATCTCCTTCATTCTTGATATGTAATTGTCTTTATCAAAACAACCATAACATTTCTTTTGTCAGTGACCAATAGTTATTTTAAAAATACTTTAGTTATATTTAACCAATTACAAATTAATTTATTATTAGGTTTATTAATAGGAAATTCCTTATAAAATTTTTCAAGAATAGTAATTGAATTATTTCTATACAAACAAAATTGGTAATCAGGACGATTATGTATGTATCTTATTTTCAATATTTATAAATTCAACTGTTCAATCAATGTTATTTTTACAGGGAGTCCAAAATCCTTCATCTAATTGCAGTAAATATTGTACTTCGATAGAAATGTCAACGTTGCTCAGATTAACGAACCATTTTTCGTTTAAAGTAGCAGCTTCTCTGAAATTCTCAGGGAAAATATGTATTATTTCTATATTATGACTTAACTCCTCATTGTCAGAATTAATATTAGATATGCTAAGCATTATTTTGACAATCATTGATAGAAGTCGAACAAACATAAGAAATCGGTTTTATTTGAGACTTTTTTAATCTTAAATCCTTTGATCTCAATTTTTTTGTCAATTTTACATCAAAATTTTTGCTCGAAAAAATAAAAATTGTTTAAATTGTCCAAATATTTAAAAAATTCACATTCTATGAAAGTTGGCAAGACAATATGGATCATACGAGTAAAATTAAAAATATTGGTTCTAGTAGATGTAAATGGTATGCATCTTTAAGCTCCAAATGCATAATGGCTTTTACATTATTAAATTAAATTTTCTCTAACTTTTTGTAAAAGTAATTATTGTACAAAAAAAGATTGTTAGTGCTTGTGAACTTATACACTAGCGCTCAAAAGTCTTTTGATAACTAATTTTTCATGAGTAAAGTTGGTATTGCTTCGCTCAGTTTAATTGTTAGCTATATTCATATTATATAAGAATAATGTTTACTGCAGTATAGCAAAATAAATAGATTTTCATAAAGACATTTTTGCCACGAAATTGCACTTAAAAGATGATTCAAAAATCTTTTAACTCGTAAATTTTTTCCTAAAAATTACATTTAAGTACAAGAGTATATCCTTAAAAATTCATTAAAATGAAAAGGTCAGACTATGTTCAAAAACAGAAAATGTAAACTTTTCAAAATTTAAATGATTATCTAACAATATATATTATCATGAAAAATACAATAACTGAGATTCAAGATTCCAGTTCAAAAGATACATAGAGAATGTAAATATGAAACCGGAATTTATCAATAGATGGCCATAGCTGTCAATGTAGTTGCCGTCAGACAGCGCCATTGACGCTATTTCTTTGTTCTGACATCTGACAAAGATTTTCAACTCACAACAATACAAGTTTCATACAACAGTATAGTTTGTAATAGCGTTGAACATGTTGAATTTTGTGCCTGGAAACTACGATTTGTGGACATTGATTTTCTGTTACCATTTGAAGAAAACTGTTGCAGAATCGCATCGAATGCTTGTCGAATCTTACGGTGAGTATGCTCTTGGTAAATCACAGTGCTTTGAGTGGTAAAAAATTCAAAAGTGGCGATTTTGACGTGAGAAACGAAGAACGTGAACGAAAACCATCGAAAAAATTTGAAGACAGCGAATTGCAAGCATTGTTGGATGAGGATGACGCTCAAACTCAATAACACCTCGCGGATCAATTGAATGTGACACGAGAAGTTGTCTCCATACGTTTGAAATCCATGGGAAAGATCCAGAAGATGGGAAAATGAGTTCCACATGAACTGAATAAAATACAGCAGAAAAACTGAAAAACCCCTTGCGAAATGCTGCTCGCCAGGTACAAAAGAAAGTCATTTCTCCATCGAATTGTGACTGGCGATGAAAAGTGGATATATTTTGAGAATCGTAAAAGATCATGGATAACTCCAGGCGAACCATCAACATCGCCTGCAAGGCCAAATCGCTATGGACGGAAGACAATGCTCTATGTTTGATGAGATCAGAAAGGTGTGATCTATTATGAGCTGCTAAAATCTGGCGCAACCGTTAATACTGAACGCCGACAACAAATGATCAATTTGAATCAAGCTTTGTATGAAAAACGACTGGAATATCAAAAAAGGAATATCAACACAAAATGATTTTGCTTCATGATAATCCCATCACACACAACAAAACTGGTCAAAGAAACGATTGAAGCATTTGGTTGGGAAATACTTTCGCATGCGGCTTACTCACCAGACTTGACTCCGTCCGATTACCACTTATTTGATCGATGGGATCTTGCTCAGCAGCACTTCACTTCTTACGAAGATGTACGAAAATGGCTAGATGACTGGTTTGGCTCAAAACAGCAACAATTTTTTTGGTGTGGCATCCACAAATTGTCAAATAGGTGGAAAAAATGTATAGCTATCGATGGGCACTTCGAATAAAATATTTTTTATCATTTTCATGCAATAAACGTGTATTTTTTATAAAAAAATTCTGGTTTCATATTTACATACCTAAAGTATCAGGCATACAACTTTGCTTCCGCCGTTTTCCTATAGATGGCTTTAGCGGTAAGTGGTGGTCGAAATAAAGATCATAGACGTTATACAATAAACTTGGACATCTGTCAACATAACCCCATAGAAACATTTGTCGATTTGTGTCTGCATCATAAAGTTATTCTCGATTGAAAATGTCAGTTTACGAGCCAAATTCTCGTCATTTGCGGGAGGTTTTAATTTTTTGCTTCAATATGAAGAAATCTGCGGCTGAGGCTCATCTAATGCTCTCAAATATTTATGGTGAGGTCGCTATTAGTGAAAGAACGTGTCGTGAGTGGTTTCAACGTTTCAAGAACGGTGATTTTGACGTCGAAGACCGGTATAGCGGTGGAAGAGAGAAAGTTTTCGAAGATGCAGAATTGGAGGCATTACTTGAGCAAGACTCGTGTCAAAATCAAGAAGAATTGGCACGATCATTGGTAGTGACTCAACAAGCTATTTCAAAACCCCTCAAAGCCATGGGAATGATTCAGAAGCAAGGAAATTGAGTGCCATACGAATTGAAGCCGAGAGATGTTGAACGGCGTTTGTTTGCTTGTGAACAGCTGCTTGAAAGGCAAAGACGGAAGGGATTTCTGCATCGCATTATAACTGGGGACGAAAAGTGGGATTCATTACGATAATCCCAAGCGCAGAAAATCATGGGGAGTTCTCGGCCATGCTTCCACGTCGACGGCCAAACCGAATATTCACGGCTCCAAGGTCATTTGGTGGGGCCAGCTCGGCGTAGTGTATTATGAACTGTTAAAACCGACTGAAACAATCACAGGCGATCGGTATCGAACGCAATTGATGCGTTTGAGCCGAGCATTGAAAGACAAACAGCCGCAATACAACGAGAGACACGATAAAGTGATTTTGCAGCATGACAATGCTCGACCCTATGTTGCGAAAGTGGTCAAGACATACTTGGAAACGTTGAAATGGGAAATCCTACCCCGCCGTATTCTCCAGACTCTCCCTTGCTCCCTCTGACTATCACTTGTTTCGATCAATGGCACACGGCCTGGCTGACCAGCACTTCCGGTCTTATGAAGAAGTAAAAAATTGGATCGATTCGTGGATAGCCTCAAAAGATAACCAGTTTTTTCGACGCGGGATTCATACACTACCCGAAAGTGGGAGAAAGTAGTGGCCAGCGATGGACAATACTTTGAATCATAAATGTATAACCAGTTTTTTACAATAAAGCCTCGAATTTCGGAAAAAAAATGGCGGAAGCAAAATTATACCTAATAATATTCTGAAATATCATGAAATTCTTCGACTATGGTAAGAAATTTTTGTTATTCATAGTATTATATCGATACCTAGGGCAAGCTAAAACTTTATTGTATTCGTTTTAATGCTTTGCATTAAATGCTTACGGCAGCCTACATACAGCGTCAGAGGAGCCGTGTTATTTCCACGCTTACGGCAACCCTTATACAATGCTAGAGAAGTTTTAATGCAGCGTTTACGACAGTGTTTATACGGCGCCGGAGCAACCGATGCTTTATTTCAATGCTTATGGCAGGCCTTATGGTAGCGCCAAAGCAGACGATTAATTGTTTCAATATTCTGAAAATAAAATTTAATTGTAAACCTCAAGTTTATTAAGGTTCGTTTATTCTGGTACGTAAACATATCAGAAGAATTCCATTCTATTCCAAGAAAGTGTCATTATATGTAAAAGTTATTTCCAAATTTATTTCTGCTCGAAGAACAACATGTATTTGTGCTCCTTTGGGCCATTTTTTCTTGATAATTTGCAAATCATTAGAGTAATATCATTCTGACTTTTGTCTGCTCTCAATATACACGATTCATTTTTTCGCCCTCGTGAAATATAATAGAAATATACTTGTTACCTTGTATTTTTTTTTATTAATCGTGACAGTACTCCTCCGATACGGCATTAATCCGATTGTCGATAATTTTTTTAGAAGCACCGTTTAAAAAAGTGTAAATTGAGCTGTATTACTAAGACGGATAAAGTCGATTCGATTACGGTCTTTTTCAGAACGGTACCCTTACATTCGTTACTTGCCATTATCGTTTTCTATTTCGAAAATTTTAAATCAAAGTTTGCAGAGTGACACTTTTTTTCCTTTTTAATGTCAACTGTATGGGTAATAGCAAACAACTCTTTTCCAGCGTAGTTACATTGTAATAATTTGGCATTTGAACAAGATATCACGCGTTTCAATTCAAATTTTCATTCTAATATATTATTGATCTTTGAATATATACATCAACATTAGAACCATGAAAAATTCTGAAATTCTTGTTTTGTTCGTTCTTCGAAGCGTTCTCCGACAGATCTTCTAATCATTAGAATATTGCAACACTTACGCTCAGCATACGCGCAGATAATGATCAGTCAATGTGTCCGATACTTTATTTTTCAGTATATATTGCCTGATACGTACACAATGAAACGCACATTGCAATATTACATTAGCATAACACGAAACATGATCGTCATTCAAAGGCCGTATATTTTCCATGTAACTATACTTTCTGGTTTCTCGCAACCATAATTCCGTAATATCATCAATGATATTATTAGGTATGGCCCATCGACAGTCGTAAATTTCACAGCCTTTTTCTCGAATTGATTTGTAGTAGCTGAGTTTTAAACACAGATCTCAGTCGATTATACAATATTCTACAATGGTTCCCGAATTTGCTTTAACGGATGCCGGATTAAAATTTATCAAATGTAGATCTTCCATGTACTCACTTGTGACAAACTTACCATCACTAAACACACTCGTTCCTAAATCCATCATTGCATTTTTACACATTTCCTTGACTTTTATGTATAATTATTTCATAACTGAGAGACAATGTAAATTGTTTCCGATGTACTACTATTTTGTGAAATACTTCGAATTTAATCTACTTTCGTTATTGTGATTTCTTTGTTATCCGAAATAACTATTTTAATGGAATCATTTCGATTTCCGTCAACAGAGTGATTAACTGCAACTACATTGTCTACCGTTCCATTGACAAGTCTCAAAGTTACAGCAATGTTTCATCAAATCATCACTTTAACGCCTTTTAATCTATTACTCTTTCATAGCAGCTCTTTCCGAAACTTTGTCATCTTTGTCTTCCAAAATTTTGTGCATTCTATTTTTCATTGCTGGAGCATAATCAACATCATCTTCTGCTATCAGTACAATTTCATCACCGTTAATTTTATCGAGCATTGTCGTATTCAAAATCTTGCATAAATAACATGTGGATAATAAATATATTGTATCAACCAATGATAATTGATTCATATAAGTGCAAAGTTCATTCAATCTTTCGTCGCAACTATTTCCTTTGAAATGGATTTTTCTGAAGAACATTGATATCAGAATCCGTTACCAAACCTATTCGTATTCTAGAAAGTATATCACGATATGTATTGTCGCATCTTTATCGCATATTAATCAAGAGGAGGAAGGTGTAGAGTTAGTCGAGGTTGGGGGAGGTGTGAGTGAAAGGTGAGAGAGAAGAGAGGTGTATGTGATTGCAGACAGAAAAGAAGAAGAAAAAGAAGATGTTATTTCAATTTTCACGAAAATCATCACTTTTCGACCGCTTGTATGCCCAGAACGCTTGATCAATTTTTATTTCTTTTGGTTTAAATTACTCGTTGCGATATCGCCTGTCAAGATATATTACGTGCGAAAAATTTTTATATTTTAGTAGTTTTATTTAGTAGTATTTCCAAAAAATGGATTTTGGTGGCTCGAGATAAGAGACTTGTAGTGTCTTTATGTCTTTTATTTTTTTTTTTAACATGGCCGGAGATACCATCGCGTCTGTCTCCTGATAGGTTGTTGTTTAATTATTGTTTAACATTTTCTTATAGAGAATATGACAAAAATAAATAAGGAGTACTCAACAGATTTTAAGGAAGCTGTGATCTATGCGTTAAAAATCAGATGAAATCAAGCTGAGGCTCATTGCCCGCAATTTTGAGATATCGTCAATTAGTAAGTGTCTGGAATCGTTTATATAGAATAGAATCCGAGGTCATATTAATAACAAATTTTGATAAGGGCGACCTAGGAAACGGAGAATAGATAAAATAATAAAGAGATAATCAATTTCTGATCTTCGCAAACTGCGCGATAAATTACTAATGATTTACGGCAGAATTATGGAGTGGACGTTCATGTTTCCACTGTAAAACGTCGATTAGTCGAGGACTGTTAGATCGTCGTTTAAGCAAAAAACTTTTTACTGCTAAAAATAGAAGAGCTAGAATTGCTTTTGCGAAAATTCATTGTAACTGGACAACTGAGGAGTGGTTCAGAGTGTTATGGAGCGATGAAAGCAAATTCAATTTAGTGTCTTCTGATGGCTAAGTATATTCATCGTCCTAAGAACAGAGATTCAAAATGCGCCAAGTATCATAAAATATGGGGGAGGACATGTTATGGTGAGGATGCTTCTCTAATAGAGGTTTTGTTTTCTATACGACATAGAATTGAGCCTCTATATTGTATATAATAGAAAACACTCATCATTTCGTTTATAAAGATATTTTAGATAAACATATGCTTCCTTCCTATGCAAGAAGGAATATGCCTCGAAATTAGATATTCCAACAAGATAATGATCCAAAACATCGCTCTAAATTTCTATTGCAATATTTTATTCAAAAGAAGATAAATGTTTTAGAGTTGCCTAGAATTTAAATTCTATTGTGAACATTCATGGGATAAACTAGAGAGGCGAGTTAGAATAAGAAATTTTTCTAATTTAATTGATTTCTTTTTTGCTTTGTAAAATGAATAGCAAAAAATTCCATAAAATATGAAATATTAAACTTTAAAATATTAAACCTTAAAACTTATTGAGGCTATGCCTAAGAGATGTAAAGCAAGTGATTACGCAACAAAATATTAGAATTATAAATAGATTTTCAAAATAGATTTTTCTGTGTTATTTTCAAAACATCATAATTTTTTCTTATATTTGCATTATTTTTAGTTCTTTATTTCTTATCAAAACATTTATGAACTTCAACAAAATGTATTTTGTTTTTCGTGATTTCATATAATAAATGTAAAGAGTTAATTTTGTTCTTATCTTATAATATTTTGTTTATAATTTATTTTATGTAATATAAGATAATATGTAAAATTGCAAATAATAAAATAATTTTGAAAAATGTTGTCAAAAAACTTTTGAGCGCTGTAGTATAAATACGAAAAAATTAAATTAAATTTGATACATGATTTAAAAAAAACGCTTAAAATTTAAAGCTCGAGCGGGAGGAACATCGGAACGCGTGCATCTCTCAAAGCGCTCTCCAGTGTCATGCTAGGCAGAGACCCGAGGAGGGAGTCTAGGGGAAAGGCTCAGAGGTCGGGCCCATCACTCCCTGTCTCCCGCTGTCAGCGTTACATTCGGTGCGCCAGTCGCCAGTCTCCGTCCTCTCGCCGGCGCATTCGCTACGGACGTGGCAGCGGTTTTAATATATATATATATATATATATATATAT
>NW_012130066.1:13047633-13057322 GCF_000143395.1 Atta cephalotes | reverse complement strand
TTTGTAATATAAAAACAATTGAAAGAGAGGAACGTATATATATGATTAATTTTTGTAATGATTTTTAGGAAATTGTTCATTTCTTGTTCTCTTTCTTAATGCGTCTGAAATCTTGTATTATCTTAATTTTTTTTTGTCTGCTAAGGAGATGCTGGAGCGAAGGCTAACTTAATCAAGCTCGATATTATAGAATTTGATTTCCAATATATAAGATGCTTACATCTTCTGAGTTAATATGATCATACAGGAAATTCGATCAATTAATTATCAATATTTTTATTCCGTTTCCTATATTACTATCTTAGCAGGGATGAAAACATGTATTAGGTTCGGTTCCACAAAAACTAAAACAGATTTATTTTATTTTAGAAAATTGTCCAATCTTAGAATTGAGAAAAAAATAACCTGAATTGAAGTTAATCTTATATTTGTGGAATTGGGCCTTAGAAATACAGTTATATTATGTACACAATGTAGGCCGTGTTCCAATATATACCACCAGTTCCAATAATACCATTAAAAATCTGTAATATACATAAAGTACAGATTTTTAATTAATAGTTATATCGATACAAAACTGTAGTAGCACTTTTTCCTTACGTTCAATGCCATTTTAGATTATGATAATATATTATCAATAAATGAATACGATATTGCATATACATAATATAACTCTTTTTGCTTTGTAATAAAAAGAGATAAATACTTATAGTACTTACATTACTAACATATCGACTTATATATCCAATATAGAAAATTGTATGTACCAGACGTATAAGCTTAAATCCGCTGTTTTTTAGACAGAAAAACACTTTTTTTTCCTAGGAAGCAAAAACAAATTTATTCAAAGTACTTGCCCTCGCTAACTATATATTTTTCCCATCTTTCGGGCAATTTGTATATACCAGGCCAAAAAAATTCATCATCTTTCGAGGCAAACCACTCATCAAGCCATTTTCGGACGTTTTCGTAAGAATCGAAGTGCCGCTCAGCGAGCGCATGGCCTATCGACGAAAACAGGGGAGAAGGTGCCAGGTCTGGTGAGTAAGCGGGATGGGGTAGCACTTCCCAGTTGAGTGTCTCCAAGTAGTTTTGAACCATTGTTGACGTGTGCGATGATGCGTTGTCGTAGAGGAAAATCAGTACAATCATGTCTTTTCCGATAACGCGGCCTTTTTTCACGCAGAGCACGGTGCAATTTGATCAGTTGTTGGTGGTAGCGGTGAGTTAACCATTAACAGTTTCACCAGGTTTTAACAGCTCGTAATAGATGACACCCTCCTGATCCCACTAAACGCACATCGTCTTCCGTCCGAAGCAATTTGGTCTTGAGGAAGACGTTGATGGTTGGGCAGGATCAACCCAAGATTTCTTGAGTTTAGGATTCTGAAAATAGATCTACTTTTCATTGCCTGTCACAATCCGATGCAGGAATTACTTTCTTTTTTGTCTGGCAAACAGAATTTGGCATGTGTTTTGGCGTTGTTCCATCTGTCTATCGTTCAGTTCATGCGGCACCCATTTTTCCATTTTTTGAACCTTCCCCTTGGCATGTAGCCGCATGGAAATGGCTGCTTGAGAAACACCTAATTGCTTGGCAAGCATTTTTTGCGATTGGGTATCGTCCTCGTTCAAAAGAGCCTGCAATTGACAGTCCTCAACCTTCCTGGACCGATTTTCATGCTTCTTGTCACTCAGGTCAAAATTGTCGTCATTGAATCTGCGAAACCAATCTTTGCACGTTGTTTCCGATAAAGCATTGTCGCCATTCTCCACAAGCATTCGATGTGATTCGGCAGCCGATTTCTTCAAATTGAAACAGAAAAGCAAAGCTTCCCGTATATGCTTTTTTTAGCAAAAAATTAGACATGATTACGAAAGAAAAAATGTATATTATTGTATGAAATTGCTGATGATGTGCACTGATTAATATTGACAGATGTCAAACACATAAAAAAAAGTGTGTTGTGTGCCCAAGGTAGCTTTGTATGCTCACTAATGCCACCTATGAGCAAATAGCGGATTTAAACTAATACATCTTTATAGAAATTTCTGATTTCTTGAGACTTCCATGGATGCTTTCTATATAAAGATTAAGCGTTTTCTCTGTGTCCAGATCCATTCGTGGAATACCAACATTTCGTGAACTTTGCAGTCCACTTCATCATTGCGAGGAACAGCCTGATACTGAGCTGTTCCTCCGGATTCCTTTTATTGTATATATTACTTGTTGGAGTGGTGAAGGGAAAGTAGAGAATTGTGGGGGAGGAAGGAAAAGTGGGGGAAATCATCAGTTTTCAATAATCGGCAGAATAGTTTTCCATATTTTATTTGTAGCCATTATCTTTATTTAGATTGTTAGGGTGTTTTTGTATCTCTATACTTTCATAGAAAGTATGATATAATATTGGCTATTGTGATCAAACAGTATTTGATGTCTCGTTTCGATGTTGTGTTCTGATAATACGTGATGTGTTTTAACCAGACATCACGTTGATGTTTTTTTATCCGTAGGTTGATCATTCTCCCAATTTCTCCAATATATACTTGCTCGCAGGAACAAGATATTTTGTATACTTTTGCGGAGCTGTGTGGAGGTCTTTGATCTTTAGGATTTCTTAAGATTTGTCCTATCTTTTTGAGTGGTTTAAAGATAGTTCGGATATTGTATTTGTTTAATATCCTGCCAATCTGATCTGTTGTTCTTTTGACCTATGGAAAAATGGATAGGATCCTTTCGTCTGATTGTGTGTCAGAAATCGTTGTCTTGTTTGCATGTTTATTGATTGTTTTGATTATGTTTTTTGTCGTGTCCATTTTTCTGTATTTTTAAATGATTGAGTTCTATCTGTAGATGTTCTTTCTTTGTCACAGATGATGAAAACTCTATGTACAAGTGAATTGATTGCAGACTATTTTTGTGCTGAGTGGTGATGTGACTCGATAGGTATCTATCTGTGTGTGGTGATTAGTGATTTTCTGTACACTTGATGGCCTAAGGTACCGTCAGCTTTCTTAGAGAGAAGAACATCTAAGAAGGGGAGTTTTCCTCTATGTCTATAGTGAAATGGATATTTGGATATTGATTATTGAGGAAAATAAGGAATTTATGGAATTCTGCCGAACTGTGTCTTCATATCATGAATATATCGTCTACATAATGAAATCAAACTTTTGGTTTTTTGAGTGTTTTTCTGAGAGCCTCTTTCTCAAAATGCTCCATGAAGATGTTGGCGATTACAGGAGAAATAGGAGAGCCCATTGCCGCTCCTGAAGTTTGTTCATAAAATTTGTTGTTATAGAAGAAATAAATGATTGTTAAGCAGTGCTTTATTAGCGGGATGAACTGAGAGAGGACTTCATGTGAGGCCTTTATGTTTAATGTCTTTATTGAGACTTTTGTGAAAAGAGATTCTACATCAAAACTTACAAGCAGGTCTGTGGGACGTAGTCGGATTTTTTGAATCTTTTGTATGAGGTCCGTTGAGTTAGTTATGTGTGATTCAGATTTTCCAATAAGGAGTTGTAGTGTTTGTGCTAGCAAGCGGGATAAATTGTATGTCAGGGAGTGTATGGTGCTAACAGTCGATCTGTGGGATATTTGATTGTGTACTTTTAGTAATACGTATAGTCGTATCTCGATGAGAGAGGATTTGTAGATTTTAATGTTAATTTGGTTTTACTGGGAATGTTGCTTCTTTTCACCAGGGTCTTAGTGTTCTGCGTGATTGTTAGTTGGATCTTTGTCAAGCTTTTTGTACGCTTTGTCCGAAAGAAGGTTCTTCATTTTTTTCTTATAGTCTTATAGTCTGATGTGTTCATGATTACTGTCGTGTTGCCATCAAGATTATACAGACTACCAAAAGTACACAAACCAAACATCCCACTCAGACCGATTATTAGCGCCTCGACAACTCCCATACAACTTATTCCGCTTCCTGGCACAAAGATTACTTCTTATTGGAAAATCCGAATAACACATAACTCAACGGACTTCATACAAAAGATCCAAAAAATTTGACTACGTCTCACAGACCTGCTTGTAAGTTTCGATGTAGAATCCCTTTTCACACAAGTCCCAATAAAAGAATACATTAAACATAAAGGCCTCACATGAAGTCTCCTCCGAGTTCATCTCGCTAATAGAGCACTGCTTAACAATCACTTACTTTTCCTATAACAAATTTTATGAACAAACTTCAGAAGCGGCAATGGGCTCTATTCCTCCTATAATCGCCAACATCTTCATGGAGCATTTTGAGAAAGAGGTCCTCAGAAAAACACTCAAAAAACCAAAAGTTTGGTTCCGTTATATAGACGACACATTCGTATGGAGACTCGGCAGAACTGAACTCCGTTAATTCCTTATTTTCCTCAACAATCAACAGTCAAATATCCATTTCATTATAGACATAGAGAAAAACGGAAAACTCCTCTTCCTAAGTGATTTTGTCTCTAAGAAGGTATCTTAGTCATAAAAGTGTACAAAAAAACCAACATAAATAGATGCCTACATGCCGAATCGCATCACCACTCAGCACAAAGAGTCTGCAATCAACTCACTTGTACATAAAGCTTTCACCATCTTTAACAAAGAATATTTACAGACAAAATTCATTTAAAAATAGCCTTACAGAAAAATGGACAAAAAATACAAAACAATCAATAAACATGCAAACAAGACAACGGTCTCTAACACAAGATGAACACACAAAATGAAAGGATCCTATCCATTCTCCCATATGTCAAAGGAACAACAGATTGGAATGGCAGGATATTAAACAAACACAATATCCGAACTATTTTTAAATCACCCAAAAAGATAGGGCAAAGCTTAAGAAATCCTAAAGATCAAAGACCTCCACACAGCTCCGCAGAAGTATACAAAATATCTTGTTCCTGCACAAGTATACATTGCAAAAACTAGGAGAATGGTTAACCTCTGGATATAAGAACACCATCGTGATGTCTGGTTAAAACACATCACGCAATCAGCATTATCAGAACATCGAAACAGGACAAACTGTTTGATAAAACAACCATAATAGCCAACATTACATCATACTTTCCATGAAAGTATAGAGAAGCCATAGAGATACAAAAACACTCTAACAATCTAAATAGAGATAATGGCTACAGTATAAATAAAATATGGAAAACTATTTTCTCGGTTATTGAAGACTGACCGATTTCCCCTATCCCCCTACAATTCTCTGCTTTCCTTTCATCACTCCAACAAATAATATATGAAAGGAATCATCTGGAGGAATAGCTCAGGCTATCAGGCTGCTCCTCGCTCTGATGAAGTGTACTGCAAGGTTCGAAACGTTGGCATTCCAAGAATGAATCTGAACACGGAGAAAACTCGCGAAACGCATAATCTTTTTATAGAAATTTCTCTTTCGTAAAAAAAAAATACGTTATTTTATTAAAAAAATAAGTTATTTTTTTATATTTTAAAACAGAAATGAAAATTTTATCACAATTTACAGTGTTTGCTCGCATCGCAATATTAGGTGTACAACTTTACTTCCGCCGTTTTTTTTCCGAAATTCGCTTTATTGTAAAAAACTGGTTATTCATTTATGATTCAAAGTATTGTCCATCGCTGGCCACTACTTTCTCCCATCTTTCGGGTAGCGTACGAATCCCGCGTCGAAAAAACTGGTCATCTTTTGAGGCTATCCACAAATCGATCCAATTTTTTACTTCTTCATAAGATCGGAAGTGCTGGTCAGCCAGGCCGTGTGCCATTGAATCGAAACAAGTGATAGAGGGAGCAACGTCTGGAGAATACGACGGGTGGGGTAAGATTTCCCATTTCAACGTTTCCAAGTATATCTTGACCACTTTCGCAACATGGGGTCGAGCATTGTCATGCTGCAAAATCACTTTATCGTGTCTCTCGTTGTATTGTCCGTTTGTCTTTCAATGCTCGGCTCAAACGCATCAATTGCGTTCGATACCAATCGCCTGTGATTGTTTCAGTCGGTTTTAACAGTTCATAGTACACTACGCCGAGCTGGTCCCACCAAATACAGAGCATGACCTTGGACGTCAAAATCACCGTTCTTGAAGCGTTGAAACCACTCACGACACGTTCTTTCACTAGCGGCCTCACCATAAGTATTTGAGAGCATTCGATGAGCCTCAGCCGCAGATTTCTTCATATTGAACCAAAAAATTAAAACCTCCCGCAAATGACGAGAATTTGGCTAATAAACTGACATTTTCAATCGAGAATAACTTTATGATGCAGACACAAATCGACTAATGTTTCTATGGAGTTACCTAATAATACTCCTTATTAAGTCCTGTCTGACCTTCTGGCAAAAATTCATGATGTATTAGGTGTACAACTTTGCTTCCCCCGTTTTCCTATAGATGGCTTTAGTGGTAAGTGGTGGTCGAAATAAATAGATCATAGACGTCATACAATAAACTTGGGCATCTGTCAACATAACCCCATAGAAACATTAGTCGATTTGTGTCTGCATCATAAAGTTATTCTCGATTGAAAATGTCAATTTACGAGCAAAATTCTCGTCATTTGCGGGAGGTTTTAATTTTTTGCTTCAATATGAAGAAATCTACGGCTGAGGGTCATCGAATGCTCTCAAATACTTATGGTGAGACCGCTATTAATGAAAGAACATGTCGTGAGTGGTTTCAACGCTTCAAGAACGGTGATTTTGACGTTGAAGACCGGCATAGCGATGGAAGAGAGAAGGTTTTCGAAGAATGCAGAATTGGAGGCATTACTTGAGCAAGACTTGTGTCAAAATCAAAAAGAATTGGCTCATTGGGAGTGACTCAACAAGCCATTTCAAAACGCCTCAAAGCCATGGGAATGATTCAGAAGCAAGGAAATTGGGTGCCGTACGAATTGAAGCCGAGAGATGTTGAACGGCGTTTGTTTGTTTGAACAGCTACTTGAAAGGCAAAGACGGAAGGAATTTCATCGCATTGTGACTGGGGACGAAAAATTCATTACGATAATCCCAAGCGCAGAAAATCATGGGGAGTTCCCGGCCATGCTTCCACGTCGATGGCCAAACTGAATATTCACGGCTCCATGGTCATGCTCTGTATTTGGTGGGGCCAGCTCGGCGTAGTGTATTATGAACTGTTAAACCCGACTGAAACAATCACAGGCGATCGGTATCGAACGCAATTGATGCGTTTGAGCCGAGCATTGAAAGACAAACGGCCGCAATACAACGAGAGACACGATAAAGTGATTTTGCAGCATGACAATGCTCGACCCCATGTTGCGAAAGTGGTTAAGATATACTTGGAAACATTGAAATGGGAAGTCCTACCCCACCCGCCGTATTCTCCAGACGTTGCTCCCTCTATCACTTGTTTCGATCAATGGCACACGGCCTGGCTGACCAGCACTTCCGGTCTTATGAAGAAGTAAAAAATTGGATCGATTCGTGGATAGTCTCAAAAGATGACCAATTTTTTCGACGCGGGATTCGTATGCTACCCGAAAGATGGGAGAAAGTAGTGGCCAGCGATGGACAATACTTTGAATCATAAATGTATATAAGTTTTTTACAATAAAGCCTCGAATTTCGGAAAGAAACGGCGGAAGCAAAATTGTACATCTAATATTTGGGCGTTATGAGACGTTTGCGTGAAGCAGTTCGCCAAAAAAGAAAGGATTTGTGGACAAACAACTCGTGGATTTTGCACTATGATAACCCACCGTCATACAGTGCTATCATTATTCGTGAATTTTTGACCAAGAACGAAACGAATACCATCCAACAGCCATCGAATTCACCTGATATGGCTCTCTGCGATTTTTTTCTGTTCGATCGAGTCAAAAAACCATTACGGGGAACGCGTTTTAACAGCCGAAAGGAGGTAATGGAAAAATCGAAGACAGTTCTGATGGCTATATCATAGATACCTACAATAGAGTTCCAGAAATGTTTCGAGAGCTGGATCAAGCGCTGATATAAGTTGCAGTCGATGGGGAGTACTTTAAAGATTATAATATCACTTTTGATGAAGAAAACTTGTATTTTGAATTTTCTGAATGAATTCCGAGAACTTTTGATCAAGGTATGTACGTATGTATTAGGTGTGGGAAAAAATTCGTGGCGTTTTTTTAATGCCATCTAATGGGAAAAACGCCACGAACTTTTTCTCACACCTAATATATAATATAAATTCATACCGAAATATTTAAGTAAATCAATAAAATCAGCTTTGATCGAATATAGAATTTCTTTTACTTAATTGATGGAATTAAAAATTTATTTATCTAATTAAAGGAATTTTTTATACAGTTTACGTACACATGCGACAAATATGTTCCCGGACAGGGCCTAAAAATCATAATTGAAATAACAAATATGCATATTTTTTGGTTTTATTATTCAAAATATTCTCTTCTGGCTTCAATACACTTGTTACAGCGATTCAATAGTGATTCAAATGCATGTTCTCAACTCAGTTTGCGGAATTGCCTCTAGTGCCTGTGTAGAAGCTGATTGGATGGTCGGAATGTCAAAAAAGTGTCCTTTCAATTTCAATTTCAATTTTGGGAATAATGAGAAGTCGCAGGGGGCCAAATCAGGTGAATATGGTGAATGGTTTAACACAGAGACGATTTCGAACCAAAAATTGACGAACAATCAATGAAGTGTGACTCGGTGCATTATCATGCAACAAAGACCAATCTTCTGGATCACGATATTCGGGGCGAATACGACGAATTCTGCCCATCAATCGCTTTAAAACTTCGAGATAATATGCACCAGTAATTGTTTGGCCAGTTGGAACGAACACTTTGTGGATAATATCTTTGTTATCAAAGAATGTGATGAGCATTGTCTTGATTTTTGATGGAACTTTTCGTACTTTTTTTGCTTGTGGTGAATTTTTTGTCTTCCGCACTTTGACGCTTAGTTTCTGGATCATATTGAAACCACCATGTTTCATCACCCATAACAATTGATTTTAGGAAGTTTGGATTATTTTCTGCGGCTGCAACGATGTCTCTGGAATGATTGATTCTCATTGATTTTTGATCACTTCTTAATGTATGTGGAACAAACTTCGCACAAACCTTCATTTTACCCAAATCTTCATGTAATATGATTCGAATCGTTCCTCTACTGATATTTAAAGTCTCCTCCATCATTTTTAGTGATGCATTGCGATCGTTTGCAACAAAATCATGTACTTTTTCGATCATTTCGAACTAAAATTGACCGTCCTGGTTTTTTGTCATCTTCAAGGGTTTCTTTGCCTTCCAAAAAACGCTTATGCCACTCAAAAACAGCTGTATAACCTAGACATTGACTGCTGTAATCTTGTTGCATCAATCGGAATGTTTCTGATGCACTTTTACCAAGTTTTGCGTTAAGTTTAATCACTGCTCTTTGTTCCATATTAAAATTTCTCCTCGACCAAAATCTTGTTTAACATGAACTGTCATATCTTCGTTATATGTCACCCAAAATGAATGAAACTTTGACAGATGATAGGGAAATGTTCAACCTTTAAAATGCAATGTTTGAACGCATAGATGTTGCCACTGATTGCTGAGATGTGGTTCGTGTCCGGGAACATATTTGTCGCACTGTGTATATATTGTATGTATATATATATATATATATATAAATACATGTGGTGTGTGTGTGTGTGTGTGTGTGTGTGTGTGTGTGTGT
>NW_012130066.1:13044609-13046468 GCF_000143395.1 Atta cephalotes | reverse complement strand
TGTTATGAATAAATTAATAATATTAGTATTATACATAGTTGCAATTGGTATGGAAGAGAATGATGACTAATAAGGCCATCTCATATACGTTAAAGAATTTAAAAAACGCGAATAGCTGGTTGATATACTCAATAGCGACAACTTGACCATTGAGATCCTGATTTATTAATTATGAAGATATAGATTCTTTACGTAATCTGAATATTATTAATACTATACGATGTGGAAAACATGTTAAGAAAAATGCATCAAGTTTTGCAAAAACTAAAATATAAGATTTTTTTTTAAATATGTTTTAATTTCTTTTCCCGAAATTCATTTTTGAAAAGAGAATAAGAACAGACTTTATTCGTTTTATCGTTGGCGCCGATCCCTTAGATAAAAGAGATTCGATATCATTAAAATGCATTCTTATGATGTATGTCAATTTGATATCCTTCAACCACGTCGCAACTGTTCTTCAAAGTATAATGTATATAAAAAGATCCCTTCTATTTTGGGATGAGTAAAAAAAATGTGGAAGGGAACATTGTTTAAAAGAAGAGCTCCGAGCAACGTTACTGCGTAGTCGTTCAGAGAGCTTCAACAAAATTCAGAGCTATTGCTAATTATAAGTTCTCAACAGAGTTCACGGCTATTACTAATTTCTCCGAGAAAATAAAATATCTCAAGCCATGAACTATTACTTTTCAATTCAACAGGATGAGGCGTGCAAGAGACAGTAAGTTCATTTAATTTTATAAAATATTTTGCTTATACGTATTATACATTATGTATTTTTGTAAGATCTATTTACATTTTCTTTTTTTTAATGCGCATTTTCTTAAACATCGTCTAGTACATCTTCGAAATCTCGCTCATATCTTGATGAGGAAATATGCATTGACATCGATAGCAAATTTCTGATTCATTAGGATCGTTACAGGATCTATATCTCATGTACAAATTGCGATTGGTGATAATTGAGGCAACCGCATATTCATACCTCATGCTACGTAGAAGACCTTCATCGAGAGGCATGCAGATATCGAGCAATTAATGCAATCAACAGTCCCATCATCATCATCACCGATTCAAGATCTAAATGTGGAATTTGTTAAAATATACGTTACGAATAATGTGAACTTCACATTAAAGGGCATATTTGTAAATGAAACATCTGTTTTTTCTTATTTGAGCTTGAGCAATGTGTATTCTATGAACTGAGTCAATATACGCACAATGTTAGTAAGAAATTCGAATATTTTGTATCATTTTAAAGACAAAATTGTATTACTAAAAACGATTGTATTATTAAAAATGATGTTGCAAACAGTTTGTACGAAATTTATGATAAAAAGTCTATTATAGAATGTGAACTAATAGTCTATGGTTTAGATTATATTGTACATATTGCATGATAAATAAATGTATGTTAAAATATATATTCTTTTCTTCTAAAATTGTTATATCCTTAGTATCTTTGCCATTTCTTCTTTATATCTTCATGATAATATTAGTGTCAGTACAGTCAATAAAAAAGCGCGCTTGGTCATTTGTATTACATTGATAAAAAAGAATATTATTATAATTAGTGTTACTAGGTTATATTATTAAAAATTCATAAAAATATCATAATTATTTCTAAGTCATATCATTAAAAATTGAAAATACCATGTCTATTTAATAAAAATCGTGTACAAAAGAAAAGAAAAAAGAGCGTAATAGAAGGAAAAGGGAGCGCAAATAATATGTATAGGACTGCAATGGTTGGAAGAGCGAGAACTGCATCCTACAGTGGATAAAAGAGAGAGAGAGAGAGAGAGAGAGAGAGAGAGAGAGAGAGAGAGAGAGAGAGAGAGAGAGAGAGAGAGAGAGAG
>NW_012130066.1:13035812-13041392 GCF_000143395.1 Atta cephalotes | reverse complement strand
AGAGAGAGAGAGAGGACAATAGTAAAGAGAGAATGCAACGGATGAAAGAGAGAAGGAACAAACCTCCTTTGCTCCTCTAACATGGACTCCGACTATGACGCGTTCCTTTCCATCGAACCTAGCAGTGACTTCATCCTCTCTACCCACGCGAAAGCCATCTGCTGGTTGCTGTATCCGAGTTAAAACCCTCATTATTATCCTACTTCCATGGATACAATCATATACATTTTTTATTATAAACAGTCATAAACTGTTTTGGACGCTCATTAGTTGGCATTGTAACATTTTCTTTGAGTATGTTAAATTGTTTTTCATGATAAAATGATTGAAAGGCTCTCGTGAAGCTCATCACAGTAACGAGTATCGTAAAGATGTGCAGCGTAAATGAAAATTTTCGGTCAATCGATGGGATAGAGAAAAAAAGAATTTACTGCAAAAGTCATGAAAAAATTGGAAAATTATTCTAACTTGTCGGTACCCAAGACAATAGTGTCAATTATCAAATCTTGAATTTCACTACTGTATTTGATGAAATTTCACAGTTTGTAATGTATAAAATATGTGATGGCGCTGTATAATTTTCACAGATACAGTTCACAGAGTGAACTGAAGGTCTTGGACTCAAAATAATGATAAATTGCAAACAATGCGAGCTAATCCTTATTCCTTCCTGTCCGAAAATCGGTTTTGCATTGTGGAAAGTAATGGCAACAATGGGAGTCACAGTTAGGAGAAATGTAGCGCAATTCGCTTCGTCAAGCAACATCCTAACTAGAAATTTATCTAAGACTTTTAATAGGTCTTAATAAGATTTATTTTATTTCGTTATCAGGTCCTGATAAGGTAAGTTCATTCGGGACCCATCAGTCATATAACGCAGCACAGTAGTCCGGATCCTCATCCAGATAGCCTTATCAGGTCCTGATAAAGTCCTTATCAGATTCTTATCAAGACTTGATAAATGAAATAAGATCAATCTTGCTAGGATCTGCTAAAATCTCTGGATAAATTTCTAAATTGGGCATTGTTCAAATGCTATTAATGTAGTATTACATTCCAAAAGAAATGAAAACCATATATTTTAGAGGTTCGGAAGGCATATTCTGAAGGAACTTTATAATCTCTAAGAGATTATCTAAATCGATTTGCATACATTTTCTTATAAAAATTGTGGATGTTTTCTTCTTACGAGTAATCCATCGTGGCGTGGCTGCGTACTAGAATTTTGAGATCAACCATATGAGAAAACCTAATGAGAACCTTTTTAGGTGTACCTTATTCAGAATTATCTTAGATCAATCAAATCAGATCCTTATAACATACAATCTTACAAAGATCAACTATACTCAAACCTGATGAGGATTTTCTTATATACAGGATATCGGAAATAACCGCCAAATATTTCATGGGCAGGTAGAATGGACAAAATTGAATCGAAAAGTCCTCTACCATTTTGTCAGTTTCCCGAATAGTTAACGAGATATTAATTCTTAAAGATAGCCGAATACGCGCGCAATAGCCGAATACCCAGCCCATATTATTACGAAATGTATACGCCTATCGCTTAGTGCGTGGGCCATGGGGAGCGGGGATAGTTTGCCAAGCGCGCCGTTTGAGTTATGGAGGCTTGCAGCGGTGCACGGCGCGGAGCGCTTGCCAGCCAATCCTCAACTCCTCGCGGCAAGTCATTGCGATAGTGAATATTCGCTGTAGAAATTAATATTTCGAAATCGGGAAGTAATCGAAATCTTTTTGAAAACTCAATTTAGATCGCTCTAAAGCGTACGTACAGAAAAATGTTACATATGTATAAATATGACTTGTTTTAAATAAATAATAAGTGTATTTTAAAAGAGTATTTGATAATTTTACAACATTCATGAATAAGAGCGGATTAAACTGAATCGAAGTCTTTAACCATTTTATAATTTTCGCAATATATTGGGAATATAAATAAGTTTCCGCCGTTTGCAAAAGACGGCGCCACTAATAAACTATAGTTAAAATTGTTTGATGTAAAACGACATATCGTAAGATTGGATATCCGGCAACATCATAACCTTAAAATATTAGCGATTTTGAATCAGCATCATATATTTTTTTTTGTACGAAAATGTCGAGTTTTGAGCCGAATAAACGTCATTTGTGGGAACTTTATTTCTTTAATTTGAAGAAATCTGCAGCTGAGACTCATAGATTGCTTGTAGAAGCATATGGTGATGCTGTCTTAAGTGAGAAAAGTTGTGAGTGGATTCAAAAGTTTAAGAATGGTGAATTTGACGTCGAAGACAAAGAACGTAGCGGAAGGCCGAAAGTGTATGAAGACGTGGAATTGAAAGCACTATTGGATGAAGATTCGTGCCAAACGCAAAAAGAACTTGCATTTACATTAGGAATGACTTAACAAACAATTTCATATCGTTTGGAATCATTGGGAATGATTCAAAAGCAAGGAAATTGGGTTCCATATAAACTGAAGCTGAGAAACGTTGAACGCCGATTTTTCACATGTGAAATGCTGCTTGTCAGGCATAAACGAAAGGGTTTTTTGCATCGTACAGTCATTGGTGACGAAAAATAGATCCACTACGATATCCCAAATAAGAGAAAATCATGGGAACCACCTGATCATGCTTCAACATTCGACAGCCAAGCCGAATATTCATGGAAAAAAACTCATGTTGTGTATTTGGTGGGATCAGCTTGATGTCGTGTATTATGAGTTGCTCAAATCGAACGAGACCATTACTCTCGACCGAAAACAATTAATGAGATTGTGCCGAGCACTCAAGGAAAAACGCGCCCACTACTACTCCAGGCATGACAAAATTATTTTCCTGCATGATAATGCTCGACCACATGTTGCGGCGCCGGTCAAAATTATTAGAAACTCAAATGGAAAGTTCTACCCCACTCAAATAAGAAGTTCTACCCGCCGTATTCTCCAGATATTGCTCCTTCCGACTATCACTTGTTCCGATCGATGACGCATGGCCTGTCTGAGCAGCACTTCATATCATATGAAGATACCAAAAATTGTATTGATGATTGGATAGCCTCAAAAGATGAAGCATTCTTTCGACGCGGTATCCACATGCTTCCAGAAAGGAAAAAGTGGCTAGCGATGACCATTATTTTGAAAAACATTATGTACCGTTCTTTCACAATAAATGCTTAATTTTTGATAAAAAACGGCGGAAACTTATTTATATCCCAATAATTAACAAGATATTAATTATTAAAATATTGGTTTTCAAGAATTTTTTACTCAAGTACTATCAACTTTATAGAAAAACAGCAAGAGACAAAAATTGTTTATTTTGTTCTCATAAAACTCTAGAAATCTTGTTAGAATTTTTTAATAAATCAACCTTTTAGTACTGCATTTTTTATTAACAATTATTTTTATCAAAGTGAAAAAATAGGATATTAAAAAATTCTGAAAAAATTCCTAGAGCTGTTATGAAAATAAAATGAACAATATTTGTATATCTCTTGCTTTATTTCTGTAAAGTTGATAGTACTTGAGTAAAAAATTCTTGAAAACCAATATTCGGCGATATTTAATAATTAATATCTTAACTATCCCGAAAATTACAAAACAGTACAACTTGTCGACTCAGTTTAATCCGCTCTATCTGTCCACGAGCATTATTGGCTTGAATTATCAGACATCCTGTATTATCAAGAAAATATTCTTTGTATAGATAATCGTTATTCAGAGGAATACCAATAAAACTTACATCTTTTCTTATTAGCATTTCACTAGAATAGATATTTTGCTGCATGTACATACACGAAATATTAATCGTTAATCATTAATATGTAATGCAGGTTCGCGAGCAAGAAATAATTATTATTTTTGTGGTAAAAAGCTGATGAAGCACTGTCATTTCCTGACGGTAGATAGCATGGTGCATTTTTTTTTATATCCCCAATAGGTCTAATCCACTCTTGCATTTTAATTGTTTGAACAAGAATTGTTTGAAGTGCCTTCCTCGCTCTCGTAAGCAGATTTCGGCTCTTCGAGTAATATTGCGCGTCACGTGGTGCGCCATTTCTGTAATGGTATTGAAAGCTGCGAGAATCGCTTTTCGTGCCTCAGCTTTAATACTATTATAAATATGCTCGACCAAATCTTTGATGTGACCTCAAATGAAATAGTCGAGTACGTTAAGATCCGGCGATCGCGCCGGCCAAATGATTGGATTTCGACCCATTCACTTGTCCGAATAGCGCGTGTCACGTATGCCTGCCGCGAAAAGTGCGGAGGAGACTCGTCGTGTTTGAAAATGAATTCCCCCCGTTCGCGAAGAGGAATGTTTTCGAAAAGGGCGGGCAACTCATTCTCCAAAAAGTCGGCATATGCTTCATTAGAGAAAGTGGCGAGAGAAAGAAAGAATTGATCTGAAAATTATGATAAGATTTTAAAAAGTACGAGACAAAGTGCGAATAACGTGCGGATTTTCATCTGCCCATAATAAATTATTGCGTGAGTTAAACATTTGGTGTTAACGTTGCTTCGTCCGTCCACAGAATGCGGTTGGGGAAAAAGACATTCCGCCGACACTGAGCGAGCAATCCTACGTTACATTTTGCTGACAGTTAATACTTCTTAAAAAAATAGCGAAAACATTTTATAAAAATAATACAAGTATCTTCAAAAACAGATGCGCGGCTCTTCGTCTTTCGCAAGAAGTTGCTGCACCCGTTGAAAATGATATGGATGCAGTCCGTTGCGGCGGAGTATAACTTGCCATTTTCTCAGAATAGGCGCAATGTTATAGTCCGCACGCACGACAAGATACACTGGACGACTGAAGAATTGATTGTTGTGAAGAAACAAATGAAGCTGATAACAAATAAACAACATTGTTTGTCGCCACTTGTTCCTCCACTGAATTATTTCCTGCGCACAAAAAAATGTACACGTTATTTTGAGATGTGTTCGACTGTTTCGGGAAACGGGATCAGTGTTGCAGACTGGGCAATACGTTGAGAGAATGTATATTGGAATACGCGTGGAAGATGAAGAGAAAATCTTGCATGCGTTTAAAGAAAACCCCAGGTACATCGTTTCGCTCGTGCTCACGGTCTCTCCTGACATGCGGTGCATAGTGCTCTACGCCGCAACGGACTGCATCCATATTATTTTCAACGGGCAACTTCTTGCGAAAGAGTCGCGCATCTGTTTTTGTGAAGGTATTTGTATTATTTTTATAAAATGTTTTCGCTGTTTTTTTAAGAAGTATTAACTATCAGCAAAATGTAACGTAGGATTGCTCGCGCAGTGTTGGCGAAATGTCATTTTCCCCAACCACATTCTGTAGACGGACGAAGCAACGTTAACATCGAATGACGTGTTTAACTCACGCAATAATTTATTATGGGCAGATGAAAATCCGCATGTTGTTCGCCAAGGTGCATTTCAATTTCGTTGGTCGATATGTGGGCAGGAAGAGTAGCGAACTGAATCGTAAGTAATAAGTAATAATTTATAATTTAAGGAATTCTTTCTCTCTCTCTCTTTCTCTCTCTCTCTCTCTCTCTCTCTCTTAACTTTAACTTACTAACTACTTA
>NW_012130066.1:13030288-13032733 GCF_000143395.1 Atta cephalotes | reverse complement strand
ATGACAATTTATGAATAAATGAATAAATAACATAAAAGTAATGTATTTTAAAACATAAATTCTGAGATAAATATGAAATATGCGTTATGAAAAATATGGCTTTTTCTGAATTTTGACTTGATAATAATTTTCGTTATGACTCAAATAGTGATAATAAATCGGGGGAGGTTGAACAATAAGAAACAAAAATTTTTTTTAAAAACGTTACATATAGTAGCTATCTGCTTAGGGGTACATGACTTCCATGCGAAGCGACTCCCACTCCAACTTCCCCCTGCTATTGAGCGCACGACTTTAGAATGTCAACATTATTACTCAGTACATAAATAGAAGTATATGTGTATATATATTTTTCGCCCTCTCATCATAATTTGAATCATAACAAAGATTGTAATCAATGTTGCAGCTAAAAAATGTTGATTAAAGAAAAGGCCCTATTTTGCACAATTACCAAAATATGCGTTAACATATCATAAATATTATACTGAAGAAATATATACTTCTTTAGTTTGTATACAAACTATTAGCATTATCTTTTTTGTGATAATTTTATTTACACAATATCTGCGTTTTCCAACACATTCATTTAATGTTAAATATTACGAATACAAAAATTTGAGGAGATATATAAACCGTTTGAGATATATAAAACGTATTACATTCGACAAATTTCTCAACTATGTACGCTATTATATGAGAAAAAAATTTTAAATTTTTGATACTTGGGACTATGTAACTAAAATTGAAAATTATAGAAATAGATAATTTGATTCGTGTTTACAATATTTTTTTATAACCCATTTTATTTTAAATATGTTATGCAATGCATATGAGAACGCTTCAACATGTTACGATTTGTTATCGATTAAACATCGAAGTAACTAAACATATTTACTTATAGGAATTTTTTTCATCCTGCCGTGCGTGGACAATTACGCCCGCGTTGATTTGCGAACACGGACATATGACGTACCCCCGCAAGAGGTAATTATACAATTCTTATTATAATAATCGTAACTTGAATTTGGATATTATATTCTTATTAATGTATATTCTTTAGAAAATATATTAAATATAGAATATAATATAAATTTATTTATTTAATATTATTAGAAATATTAGCATTAATACGTTTAAAATTTTGTAATTGAATTACAATATAAATATTAATAGAATATATAGTAATTAAAGAATATATTAAATATAGAATACAAAATACAGAACATAGAAAAATATATAGTATAAATATAAAGTATAAACAATAAATGTAATATAAATTACAGAAAAAATATACAGGGAACTGATATACCATACGATCTTATAGAGAATACCGACGTATTCTCTATAAGATTCTAAGACAAAAAATTTTATCAAAAAGCAATCCGATAAGTAGAATTTGAATGATGAATTATTGAATGGGCGTGCGTGGAATTCACGCGGTTGACCGAGACTGGCACTTTAAATCCCCAATAGCAAAGGGTCAAATTCACATTTGAATTTGACCCTTTGATAATTTCACTGTGAAATTATCATAATAAAATAATATATGTTATAAAGACATTCGCACATACCATAATCATGATATGGCACATAATCATGACAAAATATTACATTTGTGATAAAGTGGATATTCGCATGTCACCATAATGATTGTGATGTAATTATTATGACGTTTTTGTTATGGGAGACATTTGCATTATGTCAAAGCGTGTTTTCCATTTCTCTGCTTTTGTATTTAATTTATAAATAAATAGTCATAGGTATATAAAATACATCAATTCGTTTTAAAAGTTTAAAAATTGTGTAAAACATTTGAAAATTATTTTAAAACATTAAGAAAGTGTTTATAAAAACTTAATATTGTTTAATTACGATATTTTTCCGAGAAATTGAGTTTCTTCAGATTTTTTTTGAAATTATGTTTAAAATAATTTTATCTATATATGATTAAAATTTCAAAGATTTTAATGATGCCAAAATGAGATATTCGCCTTTAAAGTTTCAGCTTTTAATACATAAATCCTACACCAAACCTTACCAAAGTAACGTTTTAATACCTTGCGGCGAAAATGTTTTACAGATTTTTAAAAAAATAAATATGTAATGTAGAAATATTTAATTAATTACACACAGGAACCTTATAAAAAAATAGGGAGACCTAACTAAGCCGTTTCTGAATTAGAGTAGTTTAAATTTGTAATATGATGAAATTCCCTTCTCCTTGCCTCTCACCCCCCTCTCCCTCACGCTCTGTCTCCTCTTCTTTCTCCCTCTCCTTCTCTCCCTCCTTCTCCCTCCTTCCTTTCCTTCCGTCTTTCCTCTTTCTCTCTCACTCTTTCTCTCTCTCTCTCTCNCTCTCTCTCTCTCTCTCTCTCTCTCTCTCTCTCTCTCACGTCGAACGCGACGAACGACGTACGAGAACCGTAGTCGTAAGTTCGTACGTTA
>NW_012130066.1:13021636-13029903 GCF_000143395.1 Atta cephalotes | reverse complement strand
AATATATATATATATATATACATATATATATATATTATATATATATATTTGGAGTATGGATTAATTTAGGAATTTTTGGTAAAAATACGGCTTTATGTGAAAAAATGATTACAAATTGATTATTCAAAATATTATCCATCTCGCTAGTGACTACTTTTTCTCATCTTTCTGATAATAGATTGATTCCACATTGAAAGAATACATCTTTTGAGACTATTTGATAGTAATCCAGTGGTAAATAGGTGGTAATCGGAAGGAGCAATATCTGGAGAATAGGGATGTGATAAATATCTCAGTTAAGCGCTTTTAATATTTCCTTGACCGGTTTCGTAACATGTGGTCGAGCATTGTCATGCTGGAAAAATCACTTTGTCGTATCTTTTCGCATAATCTGGCCATTTTTTCTTCAATGCGGTTCAATTGCATCGATTGTTGTTTATAGTTCCCCCGTGATGGTTTCGTTGGGTTGGAATTACTCATAATATAATACACTATACCCAGCTGATTCCATCAAATACAAGATTCGCCTGGCCTGCACCATGATTTTTATGCTTCGGATTATCGTAGTGTATCTATCCATGATACGATGTAAAAAACTTTTTCTTCTGTGTCTTTGAAGCAACAATTCACAGGTCATTTTGCGCCTTTCCTTGGCCAATTTGTACGGTACTCAATTTCCTTGCTTTTGAATCATTCCAATGGCCTTCAAACGTCTGGAAATCATTGATCGATCAACATTTAATGATTCTGCAAGTTCTTTTTTGCGTTTGACTCGGATCTTGATCAAGTAAAGCTTTCACTTTTTCATCTTCAAACTTTTTTGACCGGTCTGGATGTTTCTTGTCAAAATCATCTTTCTCATAACGTCGAAAGTATTTACATATTGAAATCGAGTATAATCATAAGCTTCCGATACCATTCGTTGTCGACTTTTAGCAACACTTTTCTTCAAATGAAAGCAAAAAAGCAAATCTTCCTGCAAATTGCGTTTTGTTGGCACAAAATTTGACATATTCAATGCTCAAAAAAAGAATGTTGTTTCACACTTCGACAAAATGACACATACTGAAAACTGAAGCCACATGATAGTGCTTTAAACATGAAGGTAACAACAATATAGCCCAATGCGATAGTGCTAGCTACACCATCTCTTGAAAATTCTTTAAAATTAATACACACTCTCAATGTGTGTGTGTGTGTGTGTGTGTGTGTGTATATGGATGCGTCATCAAAATCTGGACAATCGAACAATTTAAATAAAATGTTTTTAATGAAAAATTAAATATTACAAAAAATTCTTTTACATGGAACTTGGGGGATCCTTGAGAACACAATTATTCGATATATCTCCCATTAACTTGAATGACAGCCTCTATTCTCGGTCTGAAGCGTTCGCACGCACGCTGTAATGTACCACTATTCAATGCTGCTTCAATACCAGTCTTTAATGACGTCATATTGGGATTCCGCTTGTTTGTGATCTTTTCAATTACGCTCCATATATAGTAGTCCAAGGGATTTAAATCTGGGTTGAGAGGCCAGAATGGGAGCCGAGGCAAGCAACTCGGCTTGTCCTGGCAGCCTCAGAGAACATCTGTCGTATTTTTAATGTGTACGATTTGATCGGAGGTCCTCCTCAGCAATTTGACGTTGGCTCGATTACTCCAACAATCGATGCAAATTTTCGCAACGATTGCCCTGGGTCATCCGAAATCAGCACTTGAGCTCTTTTAACGATGCGGGAGTCCTCGCGGTGCGTTCTTTTGAGTGATTCTTCCTCGCTGAAAGGATACTGAAAGCTTCGTTCTAACTGTTCTAAAGCCGTATATTTTGCCAAAACATCATAAACGATTGATCTCAGGTATCTAAAGAACCGAATTATTTCCGTTGCTCTAGCGCCCAGCGCGAAGACCTTCTATGATCGCTACTCTTCGATTATATTTCGCACTTGGTTTCAACATCATGCTCATTTTGAGAATATGACTGTTTAATAGATCAGGCTTTCTCGGACGCCAATAACAACCCCTGGAGGCACAATATAGCAAAAAATTTAAATTAAAATTTGTCCGGATTTTGACGCACTCTGTATATATACAGGATGACTGATAAGTTATGACAATCCAATACAATAGGGAAGAGACATTAGTTCTGACCAGAGCCTGAAGGAAAAAATGCTGCACGCGTACCCAGAGCATTCTTAAACATGGCCTGAGGAAGAATACCAGCGAAGGTTTTAGTAGGTGCAAATCTCTTATTGGTCTTGTTTCTTCAGACCAAGGGTATGCGAAGACATTTCCCCTGCCTTATCAAAAGAAAGAAATGGTAGGGAAGTTTTGAGGCGCTCATGTGTAGATAGAATGGAATAAACTGAGTCGGAAAGTTCTCTGCTATTTTGCAATTTTCGCAATTGTTAACAGAATATTAATTACTAAAAATCGCTTAATTCTGGTCTTAAATAATTTTTTATTTAAATACTATCAATTTTACAGAAAAACAGCAAGAGACAAAAATTGTTTATTTTCTTCTCATAAAGTTCAGAGAATTTTTTCAGAATTTTTTAATATACCGTATTTTCTCCGTATTTTTTAATATACCGTACGTTGATAAAAATAAGAAGATGCAGTATTAAAAAGTTGATAAAAAATTCTGAAACAATTTTTAGAGTTCTAAAAAAAAGGAAAATAAAAAAAAATTATTGAAAACCAAAATTTGGTAATTTTTAATAATTAATATCTCGTTAATTATTGCAAAAATTGTAAAATGGTAGAGGACTTTTTCAGTCAGTTTCGTTTACTCTATTTAGACACGAGCGCTTTGTCAAAACTCATCAATATATACACTCTGTATATATATATATATATTAGGTATGAGAAAAAATTCGTGATGTTTTTCCCGTTACATCTAACGGGAAAAACGCCACGAACTTTTTCCCGTACCTATTATAATATAAATAATAATCATTTAATGTTTAATAAAATATTTATTAAACATTATTTAAATTGATTAAATTAAATTTAACACTTGTTAAACTAAGATACCAAAAGTTTATCGAGTTATCGCCGTATTTTTGCTTTCGTAAACCTTGCTGTTTACTTCATCACGACGAGGAGTGCATCGATACTGACAATGAGCTGTTAGAGAATTCTGTTTATGTAGACACTGTAAAGCGAAGCGAGGGTATGTTAATAAAGGGAGGAGGAGCACTTCCTTGGCTTGTCAAGAGAGCAGTCTTCTATATCCTATTTATATCATAATCTGAATTTCTATTTATTTGAATTTCTAATTGTCTGTTTCTGTATTTATAGAGCGTTTCTGTACTTTCTCGGAAAATATGATATCATTGTAGCTATAGTAGTCATTTTATCGAAATGTTTGATATCCTGTTGCAACGCTCTGTTCTGCCAATGCTGATTGTGTGATATTTCAACCTGACATCCTGTTGATGTTCCTTTATGCGTTGTTGATCATTATTCCGATTTCATTGATGTATACTTTGCCACAAGAGCAAGATATTTTACGGAACTGAGTGGAAGTTTTTGATCTTCAGGATTTTTCAATTTGCTTGGAGGCTTGAAAATGGCTCGATTTTTCTTGGAAGCTTTGAATGTTGTGTTTTTTCAAAATCCTGCCGATTCGATCTGTTCGGTTGTTTTTTTTTTACATATGGGAGAATAGAAAAGTTTCTTTTGTCTAACTCTTCTTGTGGTTATTGTGTATCTGAATTGTTCTTCGTCTTGCTCCTATATTTGCTAATTATTCTGTCCATATCTTTCTTATTGTATTCCTTCTTGTAAGTTTGTTTCCAATAGTTGAGTCTGTTTGCAGATGCTTTTTATCAGAAATACTCAATGCTCTATGCACAAATGAATGTGTTTTATGTGACATGGCATGTAAGTATCTATCAATGTGTGTTGGCTTCCTGTATACTTGATTGTCAGCCTTCTCTGTGACATCCAGGGAAGCTTACTATTCTTTTTCATGTCCAAATTGAATATTGGAATGTTGGTTGTTGAGAAAATTTAAAAATTTGTGAAGTTCATCACTGTCATGTCCCCAGATTACGAATATATCATCTACATAGCAGAACCAAATAGTAAATATAATTTAGGGAAGCCTCCAATGATTTTGATCTTGATATTCATTATCAAGATCATGATCCTGTGACCTTGAAAAAATTTTAATTGTCGGATTTATTAAAAAGTTATAAACAAAAGAAGTTTAAGAAATAACGATACATCTTTTCCATCATATAAAACAGAAATTTTCTTTCTGTTTTAAAGTATTTTACAACTTTCCACGGAATTTCCATCTTACCTCTCCCTCTGCTTAGGAGAGTACGGCTTTCACCTGAAGTGACACTCACCTCATCTTCCATCCTTGAGGGCGCACTTACTTCAATTGGGATGAGAGTTGCTTCATGTTTCTCTACATAAAAAAAATCATGGGCTTTAAATCAACCGGTCAGTTTACGGGTTCACGATGTCTTATTTAGGAATTCCTAAATTTTTTATTTAAAATTCATTGCGACGATACGGAAAAATGTACTGGAGCATCATCATATTTGGAGCATAAACCATATTCCTGCATACATGCAAAGAAATATTTTCTAGAGATTCTAGTAGATCATTTTCCAAAAAGCTTGCATAATATTTGCTATTTAAGGGAATGTTAAAGTCGTCTGTATTAATATCGTCTGTAACAACTAAACCATATAATTTTTGTATAACAATATTTTTCTTCTCTCTTACTGATTTGAAAATTCATTTCCAGGATTAAAGTACACATTAATAAATATTTGTTGAGAGTCTATGCTGAGAACAACAAAACATTTCGAAATTAAGATCTTTTTTATCATTTATATTGTTAGTTCTATATGGCGCTTCAGAGCTGTCATGTCGTGACAAAAATTTGTTTCATATAAAAGCTGTACTTATGATATAATAGTTCACAGATTAATAATTTGCATGAAACAGCATAAAGTTCTTAAAATTGGATTTAAACGTCTAAGTAAAACGTAATTGTTAACGTAAATGAAAATTTGTATATATGAAAATTCGTATATGAAAATTCATGTATATGTGTGGCATTGATGAGTGAGATATTGATGTTGTGATGTATCCATGACACGTAAATCTTTGTGTTTCCAGATAATATTTCGTGCAAAAGCAAAACAGTATAATTTATTTGCTGATTCTTGTTGTCGAAATGTTGATAAATAAGGTATTCGCTAAATAAAATTTTGTTTGCATATTTCCAGCAAATTACCGATATATATCAGGAATTAATAATGTATAATATTTATGACAAAAATATTTACAAATATTGATCGCATATTGCCATAATTTTGCCACATTTATACTTTTGATGATAAGCAAAATTTTGCCGAAATATTATCATAATCAAACACTTTTTACCACAATTGTTGCAAAGTTACTGTAAAGTTATTTTACTTAATTTGTGTATTTCTTTGCTTGCAATATTGCATCAAATGAGGATTCACCTTGTTGGCAAATTGCTTGTAACATTTTTAAGCAAATTTTTAAGCAAATTTTTAACAAAATGTCGGCAAAATGCTATCTGGATAAGTGCTATTTTCACAATGACTAATTGTCTTTAATATCTCTTTAAATGAGTAGGTAATTCAACTGATCCAATCTAAGAACAATAATAATTGATATTCTTACAACTTTATATATTGTAATTAATATTATACATATAAAATTTTATTTAGAAACCTGTCCTGCTAATACAGTAACATTAGAGTTTTCTTCTTCAAAAATGATAATTATGTATATTAAATGTTTCTTTCTTTGAAAAATTTGCTTCATTCGTGAATAATATTTTATTTATAAAATCAAGATTATTTTAGTATTGTTGAATTAATCATGTACAAAATTCAAGTCGAACAGCGTAATCACCCGATAATATTTAAGTCTTGTACGCGAGTGTAATGATGCGCATACAGTTGCTTACGAATTTTTTGAATGCTGCTTTTTGATAAATTATATTCGCGTTCTGTATTCCTTATAATTATTTTTGGATTATCTTCAAATGATCGAAGAATAATTTCTTCGTTTCTCTGATTTCGATCAACATTACCGACACGTTTTCTATTTACCGACAATTCACCTGTCTTGCCCGAGTTACAAGTCTTAAAATTACATTTCTACTTGGATGTTGATGACGAGGAAATCAAACTACGTATTCAGTAGTGACTACAGCTGCGCTTTGTCTGCACTCTCCATAAAATATCATAAGCATGTCATAATTGTTACGTCCAGTGGAAGGTTTTTTCATTTCATGAACATTTGATGAAATAATCAATTGATAAAGCACGACATAGATTCGATTGTTAATGATCACCGATCGGCGAGCGAGCAAATATCACGAATTTGAAGAATATATCATTAAAAATCTTTCCAGCAATATATTGTCTGGAAATTCGTGCCGATGTTGAAAGAAAATTGAAACGCAGAAGATTTAAATTTTAGTACATTTATTAAATTATATAGGTTAATCGGCACGAACTTTCCGGACAACTCAATAGAAAAATAAATAAAATGTGTTTATTCAGAATCATATTATAATAAATTTAGCATCAATGATTAGGAAATGATTATAACAATTGTGACCTCTCAAAATAAAAGTTATTTTTGAAAGTATTTTTAATAAAGAACACAGGAAAAATAATAAAATAATTTTATAATCAATATTTAATTTAATAATCATAAGTCAATTTTATGATAAATTTGATAATAACTTTTAAATGAAAGATAACAACTTTTAAACAATGACTGTCGACTAAAATGTTTTGGAAGTTATTCAGAACATTGATCTTGACAAGATATGTTAACATTTATCTCACTTCCCCTCTATTACGCACGACTTTCTACGCGAAGCGACTTCTATCTTAATTCCCCCTCCTTCCCCCTTGCTACGAGGCCCATGACTTTTCGCACGAAGCAACTTGATCCCACCTTCCTCCCTGCTACCGGGCGTACGACTTTCCAACGATAGGGAGTTGCTTCGCGTGGAAAGTTGTGAGCTCCGTAGCAGAAAAGAGGTGAGATGAGTGTTAATATATCTTGTAAAGTCATTATATCTTGTCCTGAATAATCTCCAGAACATTTTAGTCGACAATCATTATATATTTAAAAGTTATTATTGAAATAAATTAATCATAAAATTGAATTTTGATTATTAAATTATTATTTATAAAACTTTTTTACTATTTTTTCCGTATTTCTTACTAAAAATACTTTCAAAAATAACTTTTATTTTGAGGGGCCACAATTATCGTAATCACATTGATACTATAAATTCATTATCGATGATCAGATGATTCTAAATAAACACAGTTTTATTTATTTTTCTATATCGCTAAAAAGATTTCTAATGATTTCATAGTTTTCAAATTCGATTTGCTCGCTTGCCAATCATAAAAAAATTGGGTAAAATAATGCAATAGGAGTCAGGCGCGTAATTGTTGCTCGAAATAAACAATGTGTGAATATAATACAAAACTCTTTATTAGATAACCCGCTTACATTCGGCTCATTTTTGAGTCATCTTCAGAGATAAGTTAATATTATAATTACAATCTACAAACTAATTTATTCTAGTGAATACCCCCACATACCTACAGAAACTTTAATATTGAAAAATAACTCTGAAAACAATCCAAATTATGTTCAAAATTTATGGAACTAAATTGTTAAAAAAACAGAAATGAATTTAATATCACAATAAGAAGAAGGAAGCTACAACGAGAATTTATTATATCGCAAATAAATTAAATTCTATTAATTTAATGAAAAACCTAGTTTTTGACTTGTCAGCCAATCAGTGTCAAAAATTGTCTTCAATCAATCAGTAAAATAACTCTTAAATTTGGTTATAATTAAGAATGTTTTTTTGAAAAACAGTTTAATATTGATTGTAATCTAAAAGAAAATCAAATAACAACTCAAAAGTTTCTAAATAGAATGATTTTAATTCAATGAAAGAACGACATTGACTAACTTGCAATTTAATATTTAATAAATGTTGAATTTAATTTAATTAATTTAAATTCCGTTTAATAAATAACTTATGAAAAATTAAATGTTGTTATTTATGTATTTATATGTATATATATTATATGTATATATATATATATATATATATATATAACTAAATTATTTATAATAATATATATATATATATTTATAATATAATATTTATATTGATAGTACTTTAGTTTATTTTTTAGGTATTAAATTTAGTAT
>NW_012130066.1:13013586-13021616 GCF_000143395.1 Atta cephalotes | reverse complement strand
TATATATGTATATATATATATATATATATATATATCAAAAATGTTTTATAATAAATTATATATATATATATTTTATTAAATATAAAATATTTTAATATTTGATAGACTTTAGATTTTTTTTAGGATAAATTTTAGATTTTAATAATAAAAATTTTTAAAGCAATTTTAATTTTATTTTAAAATTTTATTTAATTTTATTTTAAATAATTTTTAGATTTTTAGTAGCAATGATAAGGTTTTATAAACAATTTTATGATTATATTGAACATTTTTAGATTTTAAAACAAATTGCAGAATTTTTAAACACTTTTGCATCTTTAAAACAATTATTAATTACTAGAAAATTTTTTATTTTCGAAACAATAATAACATTTTAAAAATAATTGTGACATTGCTTATATAATTTTAATATTCGTTAAACAATATTATCATTTCATAAACAATTTTATTTGTTTTTAAATATGATACGCATATTGTCACTTATATTATTGGAGGGAGAATGATCTTTCCAAGCAATGAGTGAAAAGTCTGAGCAAGATCTGAGAGACAAAAGATGTATTTCTGTCCTGCTCGATAACTTTTCTTCTTTCTGCACAAAAAAGGATAGAAGAGAATAGAAAGATATTTCTGTCCTTTAGATCTTGCTCACAGTTCGACGTTCGTACTCCCCTCCCCCCTTCAATATAAGCCTTTTATACAGCCAGTATATTCACGCACATATTCACAGTGACAGTCATTCTGCCGGAATTACCCGAATTCCGCCGAAATTGACCGATATTTTTTCCGTTCGTATTGCCGGCTGGCGAAGATCGCCGAATAAGACCGGAACAGTACGAGCTGAAGCAACAATTCCTACATAAGTCGGAAAATTGCTCGCGCTTACGATTATTCTTCGTTCCTGTCGCAATTTTGTTCCAGTCCGTTCCGACTCCGCCAGCCGCCGCAGTTTCTTCATACCGCACCAGTATAACTAGGGGATAAGAGCGTGCTCTGTCTCCATCAAGTGATTCTCGACCGTTTTGAGCTACCATCTTCGCCGCATTTACGGTACACTATCGCGCACAACTGATTGCCAACCACATAAACAGTATACCGCGCTGCATTAGTCGTCTACGACATCCGGCGTGAAAGATCGCGTTTCGCGAAAGATCAAATATATACTGTAACCGTGCTCGCGAGCGACGGCACAATTTCGTCGCGTGCTCTTTGATCTTTTCTTATTTAAAAGTACTCTAAAAAAAAAGATCTCGACAGCCAGATGAATTTTCCATAAATATCAGAGCTTTTCGCTAAATAAATTGGGCACCAGGCACGAGAGAGCATGCCACTCTTTAATCTTCTTTAACTCTTACTCGCAATTAATTCGCGATGGCAGAGGTGGATCGTTAAAAGTGGGAGAGCGAGAGAGATAGGCTGCAAGAATCATACACCAAGTAATAATGAAAGAACAATTGTATTTAAAGGATCGTGTTACATGATATCCAGAGCTTCACTCCCTCCACTGGACTCAATAATCTGCGTCCAGGAATGATAACGACGACTTACTTCTAATGCCGGGCGGTAATATACTTTATACTACGAACCATACTTTATACTACGAACTTTTATTTCTCTTCGCAATCATCTTAGGAGGTGACTGATAAACGACAACCGACTTTTCGCAAGATCTTTTGATAGTGTGCAAGAACTCGTATCCTAAGGAATATACGTCACTCGAGTTAATGTCGACACGAAGCCGAACGTGAATTCGAAAGCGCGGCACGATACAAATGATATAAGTCAAAACGAAAGCCTAAAATGATTTGACTATTGCACGAGCGCGATAACTAATATTCGACAATAATTCACCTAATAACAATGCTTGAGAGGATGGCACGTGTCTCGCAATTTCACGGATTTAGACGGCGGTCATTAAACTGGCCGCTTACCGCCACGCGAGTTTTTTTACGTGCGATCCCGAAGCTACGAACTCGGATCGATGGTTTTACAGCGACGCTCGTCTTAGATACAGGATCTTAGTTACTCCATACACGACGGCTTTCGATCTCGCGTTAATCTCTAATCTTCTCACCATAACATCGTCGGCAGGGGAAGGCGCATGTCCTTTTACAACTGTCGGACACAGAATGAGTGAATCCCGAGAACTCTTCGCGGATTCACGCAGGCCGTTCGGCCCCTCCTTCTCCTTCCCCCTTATGGGGCCTGTTATGCTGTTTGGCTCCTATCGATCACGCGTGTCGCACACATCCTCGTGGATTGCGTTTTAAATCGCGCAATACAATTTTTTCTGAGCCTTTTTTGGTTGAGATCCCTAAATTTTTCGGGCTGGTGCGAGATGTCCGGGCCGCTCCTCCATTGGTTCCGCATCAGGGATATATGCTTTCGACTGGTATCTGTAATGTTCCTCCGATGGCCGAGAGTTCTCGTTCCATCGCATTTTGTAAGCGATATAATAAGCTTCGAGGCGGCAGCGGATTATAATACAAATATATGAAATGATATTCGTGTGTGCGAGCTCCCGGATATGGTGTCCACCACACGCGGCGACGCCTCTTCTCTCTTCCTGTTGCAGTCTTCCTTCTCTCAATGGTGGGTGAGACGGCACAGCAGTATGAAATTGCAGTTACCGATGATGATGGACATGATTTATGGACAATTCTAAGTCTAAATGGTGGGACTAACCATTAAAGAAAAAAAACTCTTAACGAAAAAAATTAAACAAAAATAATTAAGGAAGTAGCGCACGTTCGTAGGTGCGCTCACCCTCCGAGCCAGAAGAACGCGCGATTCCCTATCAACGATTTTCGATAGTGACTGACAAAAATTGTCACGTCATAACACATTTCGCGCACGAACGCATATTGTACAAACCCGACACAACACACATACACTCTTCACTTTGTATATCTATATCGATTACTATTAAACGCATTATTCATAATAAAACCGTATCTTTATTTTTCCGCTCTCCTTACCATTCGAACCTCTTTTGCGAGCCGACAATTCGACGCGCAAAAGTGAGGTTGTTTCAAATAATTTGCTAATGTTTTAAACAATTTTTGACTAATTAATTAGATTAAATGCAAGGCAGAGTAATGAGAAACACGCTTTGACATAATGACAAGTGCCTCGCGTCAATTTCCATCTAGAACTGTTACTAGAGCTGTTACTTTTGACTTTGAAGATTCGAAGCTTCGAAATTTAAGAAGCATTTTAAGCATTGACAAATACATTTATGCGAAAAGCATAGCTGAATAAGCATATGAAAAATGTCCACAAATTAAATTCAATTTTGAATACATCACAACGTTAAGCTCGATAAAAGATTATTTTATATAAAATTTCAACCTGCTAAACTTAGCCAGTAGTAGTTAGTAGTAATAGTAAAAAACGTCATCAATTTCAATTTTTTATTCTTATTTTTCTATCGTATGCATTAAAAAATTTGAAAATATTTGACAAATTTCAAAATCAGCATAAAATTATAATTTTAAAAATTTTATTAAATTTTTAACGAAAAATATGAATTTAAAAAAATGAAAAAAATTGTTTATGAATATTTTTTATTAAAAATATTTGAGTACTATCTTTAAAAAATTATGGTGAATTAATCATTTCATGACGAATGAAATATGTCATATTCAGATTTTTTTTAAAGACATGGAGCATTGTTTCAAAAATTATACAAAGGAGTACAAATAAGTTTCCGCCATTTTTTATCAAAAATTAAGCATTTATTGTGAAACAACGATACATAATGTTTTCAAAGTAATGGCCACCGTTAGTCACTACTTTTTCCTATCTTTCTGGTAGCATGTGGATACCGCGTCGAAAGAACGCTTCATCTTTTGAGGCCAATCATCGATACAATTTTTGATATCTTCATATGATGTGAAGTGCTGCTCAGACAGGCTATGCGTCATCGATCGGAACACATCGGTGGTAGTCGGAAGAAGCAATGTCTGGAGAATACGGCGGGTGGGGTAGAACTTCCCATTTGAGTGTTTCTAAGTAGGTTTTGACCGGCGCTGCAACATGTGATCGAGCATTATCATGCAGGAGAATAATTTTGTCATGTCTGAAGTAGTAGTGGGCGCGTTTTTCCTTTAGTGCTCGGCTCAATCTCATCAATTGTGTTCGGTAGAGAGCCCCAGTAATGATCTCGTTCGGTTTGAGCAACTCATAATATACGACACCAAGCTGATCCCACCAAATACACAACATTTTTTTCCATGAATATTCGGCTTGGCTATCGATGTTGAAGCACGGCCAGATTGCCATGATTTCCTCTTCTTTGGGTTATCGTAGTGGATCCATTTTTCATCACCAGTGACTATACGATGCAAAAAAACTTTTCGTTTATATCTGGCAAGCAGCATTTCACATGTGAAAAATCGGCGTTCAACGTTTCTCGGCTTTAGTTCATATGGAACCCAATTCGCTTTTGAATCATTCCCAATGATTTCAAACGATATGAAATTGTTTGTTAAGTCACTCCTAATGTAAGTGCAAGTTCTTTTTGCGTTTGGCACGAATTTTCATCCAATAATGCTTCCAATTTCGCGTCTTCGTACACTTTCGGCCTTCCTATTCTTTGTCTTCGACGTCAATTTCACCGTTTTTAAACTTTTGAAACCACTCACGACACTTCTCTCACTTCTCTCACTTAAAGCAGCATCACCATATACCTTCTACAAGCAATCTATGAGCCTCAGCTGCAGATTTCTTCAAATTAAAGAAGTAAATCAAAAGTTCCCGCAAATGATGCTTATTCGGCTCAAAACTCGATATTTTTATACAAAAAAGAATATATGATGCTGATATAAAATCGCTAATATTTGAAGGTGTTGCCGGATGTCCAATCTTACGATCGTCGTTTTACATCAAACAATTTTAATTATAGTTTATTAGTGGCGCCGTCTTTTACAAACGGCGGAAACTTATTTGTACTCCCAATAAAAATCAGTTTTTTAATATTCTTTATTTGTATTTTTCTGCCAGAAATGTAATTAATATAATATTATTATAAAGATTATGCGTTTCGTGGGTTTCCTCCGTGTCCAGATCTATTCTTGGAATGGACGTTTCATGAATCTTGCAGTTCACTTCATCAGAATAAGAAGCAGCCTGATACTGAGCTTGTTCCTTTTATATTACACTACTTGATGGGGAGAAATAAGAGAATTGTGGGTGGGGGCGGGGGAGGAGAGATGGAGGAAATTGATTGGTCTTCAATAATCGCGAGAATGGTTTTCCATATTATATTTATATTGTAGCCATCTCTATTTAGATTGTTAGGATTGTTTTTGTATCTCTATGGCTTTTCTTTCTTGAAAGTATGATATAATATTGGCTATTGTAGTCAAACAGTATTTGATGTCCTGTTTCGATGTTGTTCTGATAATGCTGACTACGTGGCGTGTTTTAGCTTGATATTACGTTCTTTTATGTGTAGGTTGAACATTCTCCCGGTTTCTCCAATGTATACTTGTCCGCAAGAACAAGGTATTTTGTATACTCCTGGAGTATACAAGTGAATGTGAGTGAAGATCTTTGATTTCATAAGATTTGTCCTATCTTTTTGAGTGGTTAGAAGATAATTCGAATATTGTGTTGGTTTAATATCCTGCCAATTGTTCCTTTGACACATGAGAGAATGGATAGGATCCTTTCGTCTGATTGTGTGTCAAAGACCGTTGTCTTGCATGTTTATTGATTATTTTGGTTATGTCTTTTTTGTTATGTTCGTTTTTTGTAAGACTAGTTTTAAGTGGTTGAGTTCTGTCTGTAGATGTTCTTTGTCAGAGATGATGAAAGCTCTATGTACAAGTGAGTTGATTGCAGACTCTTTATGTTGAATGGTGGTGCGATTCGGCATGTAGGCATCTATTTATGTTGGTTTTTTGTACACTTTTATGACTAAGATACCTTCTTAGAGACAAAAACACTTAGGAAGAGGAGTTTTCCGTTTTCCTCTATGTCTATAATGAAATGGATATTTGACTGTTGATTGTTGAGGAAAATAAGGAATTAACGGAGTTCAGTTCTGCCGAGTCTCCATATGAATGTGTCGTCTATATAACGGAATAAAACTTCTGGTTTTTGGGTGTTTTTCTGAGGGTCTCTTTTTCATGCTCCATGAAGATGTTGGCGATTACAGGAGAAATAGAAGAACTCATTGCCGCTCCTGAAGTTTGTTCATAAAATTGGTTGTTGCAAGAGAAGTAAGTGGTTGTTAAGCAGTGCTCTTAGCGGGTTGAGGGGATTTTATGTGAAGTCTTTATTATGTTTAATGTATCTTTTATTAGGATTTGTATGAAAAGTGATTCTACGTCGAAACAAGCAGGTGTGTGAATCGTAGTTGGATTTTTTGGATCTTTTGTATGAAGTCCGTTGAATTGGTTATGTGTAATTCGCATTTTCCAATGAGGGATTGTAGTGTTTGTACTAAGAAGTGGAATTAGTTGTATTTCGAGGAGTGTATGGCGCTAATAATCTGAGAGGGATGTTTGGTTTGTGTACTTTTGGTAGTCCGTAGTCTTGATGGGAGAGGATTTGCAGGTTTTATTAGGTGTACAATTTTGCTTCCGCCGTTTTTTTCCGAAATTCGAGGATTTATTGTAAAAAACTAGTTATACATTTATGATTCAAAGTATTGTCCATCGCTGGCCACTACTTTTTCCCATCTTTCGGGTAGCGTACGAATCCCGCGTCGAAAAAACTGGTCATCTTTTGAGGCTATCCACGAATCGATCCAATTTTTTACTTCTTCATAAGACCGGAAGTGCTGGTCAGCCAGGCCGTGTGCCATTGATCGAAACAAGTGATAGTCAGAGGGAGCAACGTTTGGAGAATACGGCGGGTGGGATAGGACTTCCCATTTCGTTTCCAAGTATGTCTTGACTTTCGCAACATGGAGTCGAGCATTGTCATGCTGCAAAATCACTTTATCGTGTCTTTCGTTGTATTGTGGCCGTTTGTCTTTCAATGCTCGGTTCAAACGCATCAATTGCGTTCGATACCAATCGCCTGTGATTGTTTCAGTCGGTTTTAACAGTTTCATAATACACTACGCCGAGTTGGTCCCGCCAAATGACCTTGGAGCCGTGAATATTCGGTTTGGTCGTCGACGTGGAAGCATAGCCGGGAACTTCCCATGATTTTCTGCGCTTGGGATTATCGTAATGAACCCATTTTTCGTCCCCAGTCACAATGCGATGCAGAAATCCCTTCCGTCTTTGCCTTGCAAGCAGCTGTTCACAAGCAAACAAACGCTGTTCAATATCTCTCGGCTTCAATTCGTACGGCACCCAATTTCCTTGCTTCTGAATCATTCCCATGGCTTTGAGGCATTTTGAAATGGCTTGTTGAGTCACTCCCAATGATCGTGCCAATTCTTCTTGATTTTGACACGAGTCTTGCTCAAGTAATGCCTCCAATTCTGCATCTTCGAAAAAACCTTCTCTCTTTCACCGCTATGCCGGTCTTCGACGTCAAAATCACCGTTCTTGAAGCGTTGAAACCACTCACTACACGTTCTTTCACTAATAGCGGCCTCACCATAAGTATTTGAGAGCATTCGATGAGCCTCAGCCGCAGATTTCTTCATATTGAAGCAAAAAATTAAAACCTCCCGCAAATGACGAGAATTTGGCTCGTAAACTGACATTTTCAATCGAGAATAACTTTATGATGCAGACACAAATCGACTAATGTTTCTATGGGGTTATGTTGACAGATGCCCAAGTTTATTGTATGACATCTATGATCTATTTATTTCGATCACCACTTACCGCTAAAGCCATCTATAGGAAAACGGCGGAAGCAAAGTTGTACACCTAATAACCAACTCAATGGACTTGATGCAAAAGATAAAAAAAATCCGACTACAATCTACAAACTTGCTTGTAAGTTTCGACGTAGAATCCCTTTTCACATAAGTCCCAATAAAAGACACATTACATATAATAAAGGCATTATATGAAGCCCTCTCCGACCTCATTTCGCTAATAGAGCACTGCTTAACAATC
>NW_012130066.1:13003401-13013456 GCF_000143395.1 Atta cephalotes | reverse complement strand
AAACTTGCTTGTAAGTTTCGACGTAGAATCCCTTTTCACATAAGTCCCAATAAAAGACACATTACATATAATAAAGGCATTATATGAAGCCCTCTCCGACCTCATTTCGCTAATAGAGCACTGCTTAACAATCACTTACTTTTCTTATAACCAATTTTATAATCGAACTTCAGGAGGCAATGGGCCGCTTTTCTATTTTTCCTGTAAATCGCCAACATCTTCATGAAGCATTTTGAGAAAGAGGCCCTCAGAAAAACATCCAAGAAACCAGAAATTTAGTTCCGTTATGTAAACGACACATTCATGAGATAGAGAGATTCGTCGATATAGAGACACGTAAGAACCGAACTTCGTAAATTCCTTATTTTTCTCAACAATCAATATCCAAATATTCATTTCATTATAGACATAGAGGAAAACGGAAAACTCTTCTTCCTAGATGTTCTTGTCTCTAAGAAAGCTGATGATACCTTAGGCCATTAAGTGAAAAAACCAACACAACAGATAGATATCTACATGCCAAGTCGCACTACCACTAAGCACAAGAACAGTCTGCAATCACTTGTCCATAGAGCTTTCATTATTTCTGAGAAAGACTCTACAGTCAGGACTCAACCATCTAAAACTAGTTACAGAAAAACGGACAAGACGAAAAAGAGATAACCAAAATAATCAGTAAATGCAAACAAGACAACATTCTCAAACACACATCCAGAAAGGATCCTATCCATTCTCCCATATATCAAAGGAACAACAGACTTGACATGATATTAAACAAACACAATATCCTTCAAACTACCCAAAAAAATAGAACAAATCCTAAAGATCAAAAACCTCCACTCATCTCCGCAGGTGTATACAAAATACTTTGTTCCTGCGGGCTAGTATACCATATTGGAGAAACTCGAAGAATGGACAGATAAAGTACACCAATGTGATGTCAGGCTAAAACATCACGCAGTCAGCATTATCAGAACACAACATCGAAACAGGTCAAATACTGTTGACCACAATAGCCAATATTACAACATATTTTCCAAGAAAATATAGCGAAACCGGAGAGGTTTCTCAGAAACACCCTAACAATCTAAATAGAGATAATAGCTACAATATAAAAAATATGGAAAATCATTCTCCCAATTATTGAAGACCGATTTCTTCCACCTTTCCCCCCGCCATCACTCCAATCAGCGTAATAAAAGAATGTGAATTACCATATCTCTCTCTCTCTCTCTCTCTCTCTCTCTCTCTCTCTCTCTCAAATGATAGTGAGCATAAAGTTATCTTTTCAGGAAATAGTCAGCCCTACCGATCCTGGCCGCGTGAATTCTACGCGTGCCTATTCATTAACCTCAATAGTTCACCATTCAAATACTATTTATCGAATTGTTTTTTGATAGACAGCTTTGGTTTTAGAATTTCGCAGAAAATATGTTGATAACGCAGTATGCCAGTTTTGAGATGCATTGTATATACACAAATAAAAATAAACATATAAAAATAAAAATAAATATAAAAAGATAAAATAGGAAACATATATGAAATATGGACATTAGGAAATATTCAATTGGAATAAAAATTCGCCATTTTATTTGTTTCATATCTTAAGTAAAAATGCTGTCGATAAACCGGCAACAAATGGACCATTTAAATATGATTGTTATTATACGTAATGTCGCGTCATCTGTGATGGAGGAATTATAAACTAATAAAGAAAACAATGGTCATGTTAATTACATTCAGATAAATACAGCGAAAATGCTGCAATTTCGCAAGATACGTCTTTGTGCATTTTGATTTTATTTTCCCCGATTTTGCATACATTACTGAAACTATTTAACAGAATATAAAAAAATAAGCTTGTATAAATGCAACACAATATAATTGATATTAAGGCTTTTGAGCAATTAATTCATGAGATGAAATTTATTTTGATTACTAGTATAATAATATAAAATTCAAATGTTTCGACTTACAAAGTCTTCCTCAGTGATAATAAATAATATTTAAATAATATTTATAATATTTATAAAACATTTTTATAACTCTTTAGAAAATCGAACATACATATTATATAATAAATAATAAAAATTATCGCCCTGAGTTAATCTTACATATTTATTAGTGCGTTAAAATACGGGTCAAAATAAATATTCAGTCAAAAGTCCAAAATATAAAATGTGTTTTCCTAAATCCTTCGGTTGTTGTCGAGAATCCGACTCAGTCACAATTACATAAAAAACTGACAGTTCCATCGAGGTTTTCATCAATGATTATTCTATTATATTCTGCATAATTAAATGTCAAGTTATGATTAAATAAATAATATAATTAGATAATGAGGAAGAAATTACAATGATTTGTTCAAACTTATATTAATTTACATAGAATAGTCTATTGAATCAGAATAAAAAATAGTGTCAATAAAACCGTGTATAATAAAACATCTATTAATTGTCAGACGTTTTGGAAAGAATCAAGTATGTTAAAATAAAGTTCATCTAATAATTCAAAATATCCTTCATTAAATTTATTCCGTCTTTTTTTTCTTTTATCATTTCCGAAATTCTTCTTTTTCAGAAATTCATCTCATGATTTAAAATTTCGACATTTTCCCAATCAAAACTATGATTTGAATCAATGTAAACTAATGTTTCGTGATCACTGAATGTTTGGACTGATCTAATCTTATATTATTATAATGTTTTTTTATTCTAGCTATCTTTTCGTTTGTCTGACATAAGAGACACACTCATTGCAATTAATTTCTTAAATTACATTGTTGTTTTTTTGATGTTGATTTTTATCTTTGTGTATCTTAATAAATCTATCTAATTTGTTGAGACATCTATTTTGATTTATTTATAACATTTGTAATCTTATTCGTAATAGATTTAATGTGTGAAAACAATCATGTTCTTTGTTGTTATATCTTCATTTTCAGAATTATTTTCTTGTCATTATATTATAGTTGAATTATCAGAACTGTTGACTGCTAAATTTTTAATTCTTTTATTGATTTATTTTTTCTTTTATAGTTAAAAATCATGTTTAGAGAATAATCATTGTTTATTAAAATCTTAATAACGAGTTCCAAGTTTTTTTTGTAAAAAGATGAATTGGATAATAAAACTACCTTATCGACTAATCCGAATGTAATTTCTTTGTGGCATATGGGATGATTTGAGAAAAAGGATAAATATCTGTTTGAAAATATTTTTTTGTGATCAATATTGTAATCAATAATAATAATTTTATTATCTCTGTTAATGGCAGATATATCAAAAAAGGTTTAAACAAAATGGTTTAAACAAATAGTTCCTCATATTTCCAGTGTAAATTTAAGTTTCTTATGTTGATTATTCAATGTGTCTATAATGTGGGAAATTATATCCATAGGAGTATCATAAATATGTCTTTAACGTATATATAATAAACTTAGATATGACAACTAAGAGTCAAATGAAATTATTATATATAAAATTTAGGATAATTATGCAGCATAAGGGACTATTCTTCAATGACATATGTTGTCAAGATCATGACTCCGAGTGAACCTTGAACAAATTTTAATCGTCACTCGTTGTTCCTTAAAAAGTTGTTAACAAAAAGTTCATAAAAAAAATATATTTTAGAATAAAGAATTTGTATTTGTAAACCAAAAAAAATTTTATTATGTATAATTGACACCTTTTCCATTCTTTTTATATAGAATTATAGGATAGAAGTTTAAATCTAACATTTCGCGAAAATAAACACTGTAACTGTAAACACGACTATTTCGCCGTCGTCCAAATTCCTATAATGATCGATATATGTTACAAATATTTCACAATATATAACCTCATTTATTTGTTAAAATTACCTTATGATTTAAATAACTAAATTTATTCCGAATCTCACGTTCGGTATTCGTGTATGTTGTTTCAACGTGAAAGATAAAATGTCATGCAAAAATTCCTCAGATATTTACGTAAGCAAAATTAACCAGTATCATCCTCATTTATGATCATCAGATTATGATCATAAGATTTCACATATAAGCGTAGAAATTCGGACAAATTTTCTGCTCTATAGATACAAAAATAATATTAAAAATTATATAAGAAAATATTTTGCGCTGTTAAAGCAGAGAATTTGTTTCATCAGAACGCAGTCGTGTCCAAAAGTTAGGTTTTATTGATGAACTTTTTTTGCTAATAACTTCTTAAGAAATAATGCAATGGCTAAAATTTGCCTAAAATCGAGATCATGACCTTAATAATATATGTTAAAGTCAAGATCATTGCAGGATAGGCCCTTACATTGCATAATTAATAACTTGTATAAACCTGTTAGACCTAATTCCTTATTAGTGTTAATATTGAAGCGAAAAAATTTAATAGTGAATTCTATAAACCCACTAAAATCCACTAGAACAAAGAAATAAAAATGGTTAGATTCTTTAATTTGACTGACATAATTATCTCTCCGACTATCTTTTATTTGTTGCAAATGGGTAGTAAATTTAATCATCCAGATTCCCACAATAAGATACATACAATCAAAGTATTTATCAAGGATATTGAAAATTGCTCGTATTGAAACAAAATTGATTATTTAACTAAAATTAAGAATATTGCTACCCCTGAATTTATCGCTTTCTCTACAATAATCCACACGTGAGAATTTCTGAAACGACAATTAATAAGATAGTTAATTACATGACACAATGGTGTAAAGAAAATAAAGAAGTGATATTATATAACATACATTTCGCTATAGTTTTCCACAATAGCTTTCTACAACATCCGTGATATTATTGTAAGTTGCGTTTTTATAAATGTGGTTTCCCCAGTAGGTCTATTCCACAAAAGCAGAAATTAAATCGAATGTAACTTAGCAGGAAAGCAAAATTATCATATTATACAAAAAGAACGATTAAAGAAGGATTAAAGAAAATAGAAACAGTTAATTTATATATATAGAAAAATTATTCTTATTTTTTAAATCGTTTGCTCAATTCTATTGATGATATATCCACAGAGATGTTGAAAGAATCAATTTCAGCGAGGATAACGATGTGTCACTCAAAGAAGACCGTTCATCATTTTTTATTACAATATTTTCATTTTGAAAAAAAAGCGTTCGCCTAAATATGTAGAGCCAAATATGAAGAAAATTCGAAGACCAAAGTTTCTGAGAGACGGATAACGCGATGCATTTAAAATTTTAAAAAAGTCAATACCCTTTTCATCATATTTTTAAAGAAATATCGCATTGCAAATCGCATAGTTCTGCCTGAAGATTTAAGCAGAATCTAGACAGGTTTTGTTCTTCGGTTTGCACAGTGAAAGGATTTTCAAATAAAATTAAATTCTTTTCTAAGAGTCTCGAAATCATTAAAACGTATTAATTTATCTGCTAGGGATTCTATTAAAAACAAATGTTTCTGAAAATTGCCGCTAGTGCCATATTCTTCGAAGAGAATTTGGCAAGATGGATAAAAATGAAAAAATGTTATTTTCAATGATCTTTGAGTAATGCTAATTTTTCTTGCGAAACGAATCAATATGTGAAACTAACTGAGAAATAGTTTGATTAGTCTTTTGCAGCTTGAAATTTAAATTATTCAAATGGTTCGTTAAATCCGTTAGAAGAGCGAATTTGCAAAGCGAATCAAAATTTTGAAGAAAAGATTTAAATTCATCAAATTTTGTATCCAAGGTATCTTATAAGATCTCTTTTCTTATATTATAGCAAAGAACTTTTTTAGGCATTTTCCACTAAGCCGAACTTCGCAATACAGAGGCACATCTGTATAAATTGCGTTAGGCTTTTCGAGAAAGTGTTGAAACATCCTATGCGAAAGAAATTTGTGGCCGCTTTTAATAGTATTAACAATCTTTGTAACAACTTACATTGGCACTGCACGATTTAATTACTTTCCCACATAACGCTTCTTGATGAATTATACAGTGTATAAAAGGGAATTTTAAATCTCGCTACCTTATTTGACCAAGAAATCCAGTTTTTGAGTCTGTTGTTGCTCTCGCTCCATCAGTTACAATTGCTGAACATCTTGAAAAATCAGTGCCAAATTTATTAAGAGTTTGGTTGACAGCTTCGAAGATATCACTGCTTGTTATTGTTCCATGCATTGGAACAAAATCTAAAAGCTCCTCGATATATGAAAAATAGTTTTGCATTCGAGTAAAAATATTCAGTTGCCACATGTCGATTATCGGGGTGCATTGAAGCGTAATGAAAAAAAAGAACAAGATTCTAATAAAGATATTAATTTTTCTTGTAAGGACGAAGGAATACAATTTACATATCCACAATTTCACAATGTTGGCACTTATGGAATAGCAAGTTCTTCAAGAGTCAAGTCTCCGTATGATTGTACTGCTCTGATGAGGCATTCCTTTACAAATTCACCATCCGTAAACGATTTTGAATGTTTGACAATAACATGAAATATGGTATATGATGCAATAATGACTTATGTTGAAGATGTAGCAGCATCAGAACTCGAACTACAATCTTCTTGATAAACATTTAATCCTTGAATTAAATCATGTTTCTCCTAGTCCACATATTTCGTACTATATTCATTGGAATGTTTAATGTTGTAATATCTATGAAGAATGTATTTTAACAACAGAAGGTTGATAACCAGATAGACAAGTGGTTTTATTATAATATTAATAAATACAAAAAAGATTTCTTCCCATGCCTTGTCAAAAGATTGCACGTACCTACTCATATCTATGTAAATTTGGTAGTAAGATGTGTGCTCCGTTTCATAATACTAAATGTAAGAGTATTATATGTGATGATACTGAGTACACTAGTGCTTTATAATGGAATAAAATATGATAATGTGGATGTAAATATTATTTCTTGTTGGTGTAAATATTATTTCTTATGGTGTAATTTTGTTACCAAATTTACATAAAGATAGGTACGTGCAATCTTTTGACAGGGCATGGGAAGGAATCTTTTTTGTATTTATTAATAATAAAACCTGTCTTTTATGAGATTATCAATCTTCTATTGTTAAAAAATACATTCTTCATAGATATTACAATATTAAATATTCCAATGAATATAGTACGAAATACTGGGGGACAAGAGAAACATTTAATTCAAGGATTTAATTCAAGGATTAAACGTTTATCAAGAAGGTTATAGTTCGAATTCTGATACTATATCTTTAACAAAAGCCATTACTGCATCATATGCTATATCTCATGTCATTGCCAAACATTCAAAACCGTTTACGGATGATGAATTTGTAAAGGAATGCCTCATCGGAGCAGTACAATCATACGGAGACTTGACTCTTGAAGAACTTGCTAGCATTCCATTAAGTGCCAACATTGTGAAATCTCGGATAAATTATATTGCTTCGTCTTTTCAAGAAAAATTAAAATCTTTGTTAGAATCTTGTTCTTTTTTTTCATTACGCTTCAAAAGTACCGATAATCGACATGTGAGTCAACTGAATATTTTTACTCGATTGCAAAACTATTTTTCATATGTCGAGGAGCTTTTGGATTTTGTTCCATTGAACAACAATAAGTGATATCTTCGAAGCTGTCAACCAAATTCTTAATAAATTTGGCACTGATTTTTCAAGATGTTCAATAATTGTAACTGACGGAGCGAGAGCAACAACAGACTCAAAAACTGGATTTTTTGATCAAATAAGGTAGCGAGATTTAAAATTCCCTTTTATACATTGTATAATCATCAAAAAGCGTTATGTGGGAAAATAATTAAATCGTGCAGTGTAAGTTGTTACAAAGATTGTTAATACTATTAAAAGCGGTTATTAAAGGCGGCACTATTAATATAAATTTCTTTCGCATAGGACTTTCAACACTTTCTCGAAAAGCATAACGCAATTTATACAGATGTGCCTCTGTATTGCGATGTTCGGCTTAATGGAAAATGTCTAAAAAAGTTCTTTGCTATAAGAAAAGAGATCTTATAAGATACCTTGGATACAAAATTTGATGAATTTAAATCTTTTCTTCAAAATTTTGATTCGCTTTGCAAATTCGCTCTTCTAATGGATTTAACGGACCATTTGAATAATTTAAATTTCAAACTGCAAAAGACTAATCAAACTATTTCTCAGTTAGTTTCACATATTGATTTGTTTCGCAAGAAAAATTAGCATTGCTCAAAGATCATATTGAAAATAACGTTTTTCATTTTTATCCATCTTGCCAAATTCTCTTCGAAGAATATGGCATTAGCGGCAATTTTCTGAAACATTTGTTTTTATTAAAATCCCTAGCAGATAAATTAATACGTTTTAATGATTTCGAGACTCTTAGAAAAGAATTTAATTTTATTTGAAAATCCTTTCACTGTGCAAACCGAAGAACAAAACCTGTCTAGATTCTGCTTAGATCTTCAAGCAGAACTATGCGATTTGCAATGCGATATTTCTTTAAAAATATGATGAAAATGGTATTGACTTTTTTAAAATTTTAAATCGCGTTATCCGTCTCTCAGAAACTTTGGTCTTCGAATTTTCTCCATATTTGACTCCACATATTTAGGCGAACGCTTTTTTTTCAAAATGAAAATATTGTAATAAAAAATGATAAATCGTCTTTTTTGAGCGACGCATCGCTGATGCGAATTGATTCTTCCAACATCTCTGTGGATACACTATTATCAGTAAAATGAGCAAACGACTCAAAAAATAAGAATAATTTTTCTGTAAATTGATGTATATGTAAATTGACTTTCTTTGTTCTGTTAGTATAATACAATATATAATTTTGCTTTCCTGCCAAGCTTCGATTTGATTCTTGTTTTTATGGAATAGGTTTACTGGAAAAATCACATTAAAAAAATGCAACTCACGGATGATGTGGAAAGTTATTGAAATGTATGTTATCATAATTATGTAATGTATTGGAAAACTGCACATTAGAAACTATTCAAAATATAAGTATATCATTAAGGAACATTGAATAAATCAACAATAGAAAATTTTATGTTAATATTGGATTGTCCGGAAAGTTCGTGCCGATTTTTGGTAGGTGGCGTAAGAACAGGTCTGAATATATCGAACGATTGAAAACAAATGACATGCGTACATATCGTAAAAAACGGTACTTCAGGCATGCTTGGAAAAAAATTTGGTTGCGATACGTTGATTTTTGTCAGTTTTATACATCTTTGAGTATGGAAGAAAACAAAGTGCATTTTAGGCATTTAATTTTCTTTTATCGGAAAGGCAAAAATGTCACACAAGCGATAAACAAGATATGCGCTATTTATGGCGAAGATGCTATAGCTGAAAGAACTGCGGAAGTAATTTGCTAGGTTTAAAGCTGGTGATTTCAACCTTGAAGATCAAGAACGCCTGGGTAGGCCTTCCACTACAGATGAAGATCAGATTAAAACATTAATCGAGAATAATCCACGCTGTATGATACGTAAATTAGCAGAAATGTGTCAAAATCCACGAGCATTTTGTGAAGCTTGGCTACATAAACTATTTTGATGTATAGATTCCCTACGATTTAACGGAGAAAAATCTGATAGATCGCATTTCCATTTGCGACTTACTCTATAAATGCAATGAGGAGATACCATTTTTGAAGCAAGTAGACGGGGGATGAAAAATGAATCATTAACATTTATAATGTTGAGCGATAAATATCTGGAAAGTGGAATGAATCATCTTTAATCATCCCAAAAGCCAGTCTTCATTCAAAAAAGATCATGCTCTGATGGGATTGGAAAGGGATCCTGTATTATGAGCTTTTACCAAACAACGAGACGATAAATTCAGAGAAGTATTGTTTCCAATTAGACGAATTGAAAACAGCAATTGAACAAAAACGTCCAGAAATAGCGAATCGGAAGGGCGTCGTGTTTCATCAGGACAATGCGCGGCCTCATGTGTCTTTGATAATTCGATAAAAGTTGTTGGAGCTGATTGGAATGTTCTACCCCATCCACCAAATTAACCAGACTTCGCGCCCTCTGATTTCCACCTATTTCGATCATTACAAAATTCCCGTAATGGAAAAAACTTCAAC
>NW_012130066.1:12993753-13002663 GCF_000143395.1 Atta cephalotes | reverse complement strand
AAATTATTTATTAAACAACATTTTTCATTTGAGTTTCGCCCAGCCGGGCGTGCCCCTCCCTGCTGAGACATGACCTAGAAGGGGGGAGGCCCGAGTTCTCTCGGAGAGTTAGCATATGCTTCGGGCTTTAGGAGGGAACATCTGGGGCAATGGGCTCTGGTCTTCTACACATCGTGGGATGGCTACAATTTCCACGTTTGTCGAGGATTCCCCGTCTTCGACTCGGGGGCACCGCTGCGAGTGGCGCCATTCGAGGGTTCCCACGGACGGCCCGACTCTCGGAGGCAGCGTCTGCTCCACACCCTACTGAGGTACCGAACCCAGTGTACAGACTCCTCCGAATTAACAAAGGATTCCGTACAAAGCATCCCATCGATACACAAGCCCGGCTGCCCCGCCGGCAAGCACCGATGGCGGCCCCGGAAAATGGTCGGAATGAGCACCCGCATCACAAGGTCGTGGCTTGCGCAAAAGTCATGGATGTATTAACCTTAACCTAATCATGTACCTTGGATATAATAATTTAATTCTTTTCTGTGAAGAAATGCCTTATGCATCCCGCTGGCCTCGAGGAAAAGCCGGGGGTATGCAGTACTCGCTAAAACTCTGACTCTAACTGAGGCACCTCCGGGAACGCAGCATACTCTGAGGGTGCTCTGAGTCCATCGATCTAAACCGCTCCTTGGAGAAATCCGGGCATATGCTGGGCGCAGTCTGCTCTAACGGATGAAGAAAACCCCTCTTACCCCGCCTCTACGTGAAACGTTAAGGGAACGGAGTAGGGATTGTCTGCCTCCGCCAGGAATCCCCATTCCCTTCTCCCCAGAATTGGCGGAAGGAAGAATGATCTTCCCTGCCGGCCCTGGGAAGCTTCTCGGGATCTCTCCCAAGAAGATAAAGGAGGAAACTAAGGACAAGTCTCCAGCATTTCCTGTCTCACGAAGCCCATTTAACCGGGTTGAATCAGGAGAGGGAGCGAGTTGTCTCTTCTCCCCCTCCCCTCTCGCCACCGATTGAAGCCGATTCTGGCGGTGTTTACCTGACATCCTTTTGGGAGCAGCGGACTAATCACAATCCTGTGGATAACTCTCAGTCCGCCGTTGCTACCGCTGGTTGCCGTCAATAACTTCCTTTCCAGGGAAGCTTTCGCTGTCCTCCTCCTTTTCTGTCCAGTTCGAGATCTGGTTCTCGGAACTGAACCGCCTTCTCTATCTCGCGATCATAGTCGTTTTCGCATTCTCGCTCTGCTGGAACCGTAATAGCGCGGCCGGAGACGGTGGAGTCTCCATAAGTTACGACTCCTATCTCCGCCGTTGTCTCCTCGACCGTTTCCATCGCCACTAGATTGAGGAGGGAGAGCGATTTCTCTCTCCTTCTCTCTTTTCGCGTCCTCCTTCTGTTTCATAACATTGTTGCAAATGGAGAACACGACAACCTCGGCATGTTTGCTTCCTACTATCGCCCTAATCAGAGCTGGAAGTAACAGGTTCGGACCAACTTCTGGACTCGGACCAGAACTCCGCGCTTTATCGCCCACGTAGGACAATCTACTGATTCCACTGCGCGGAATCCAGATCTACCGAGCATTGATAGCATTGTGTCATCGGTTTCCTCCTAATCCGATGTAGGTATTCAACTATTCACTAAAGCAATCGTGCTCGATGAACACCCTTATCAGATGGAACAATACTCTGTTCTATCCCCTGTCTGTCCACTCCTCTTGACAAGGGATGGCCTCCACGGTTCACATTCCAACAGTCAGCGGGGTCTGGTATATGATTCCTCCAGGGCATCGGCTATAAGCTTCGCTGAAGAGAGCGAGGACATGAGTCGCCTCGTGGGATCTATAGTTTCTGATGAAACAGGGTCAGCCTCCTTTGTACATTCCAAAGTATGCTTCTGCGACTGGCCCAGGCTTCACCGCATCACATATGAGCGCCGTAGAATATGGCTAACAGGACCACGATCATATATGCATTTCATGTGTCAAAGCCAGAACCGCGGAGATTGGTCATCAGATCGTACAGTGCATCGGAGTTTTCTACCTAATCCTGGGGCTCGTCAAGAAGTGATCGACAAAGCGCTAGTGATCATCCAGATGGAAACCCAGATATTTAATCTTAGACCCTACCGGGACATGAATGTCTCTTACTCTGATACGGGCTAAATCCGAACTCCAACTAGGACAAATTCAGATTTCTGCGCAGAAGGGAAACGTCGTGTAGCGTTTCGCAAGAATCTGTGGCTCCCCTGTTGTGGAATGTCGCGTACGATGCTGTCCTGCGCACGGCTCTCCCTCTTGACTATCACGTCACTTGTTACGCGGATGATACACTCGTGGTCGAAGGATCTTCCTGGGGAAGGGCGGTTGCCAATTGCAATGTGGCGTTGCCTACGTCGCTGGCGCAATTGAGAATTTGGAGTGAGGGTTGCTCCCGCGAAAACAAAAGCACTCTTCTTTCATGATGAAATTTGCCGCCCTCGGACAGATTGGGGTCGTCTCGGAATAGATGCAGGAGCATTTGGACGTTGCGGGCAACGATCACTCGCTCTAACATTTTCTCCATCGTCTAGGCAAACGGCCCTACGCGGATGAACTTCGCGGACTTGCCCTCCTTTTTCAGAAGAATAAATCTGGCTCTCTATTATTCCTAGAAAAATCTGTCCTCCTTGAGGCACTTGATACAACTTTGCTTCCGTCGTTTTTTTCCGAAATTCGAAGCTTTATTGTAAAAAACTGGTTATACATTTATGATTCAAAGTATTGTCCATCGCTGGCCACTACTTTCTCCCATCTTTCGGGTAGCGTACGAATTCCGCGTCGAAAAAACTGGTCATCTTTTGAGGCTATCCACGAATTGATCCAATTTTTTACTTCTTCATAAGACCGGAAGTGCTGATCAGCCAGGCCGTGTGCCATTGATCGAAACAAGTGATAGTCAGAGGGAGCAACGTCTAGAGAATACGGCGGGTGGGGTAGGACTTCCCATTTCAACGTTTCCAAGTATGTCTTGACCACTTTCGCAACATGGGGTCGAGCATTGTCATGCTGCAAAATCAATGCTGCAATTTATCGTGTCTCTCGTTGTATTGTGGCCGTTTATCTTTCAATGCTCGGCTCAAACGCATCAATTGTGTTCGATACCGATCGCCTGTGATTGTTTCAGTCGGTTTTAACAGTTCATAATACACTACGCCGAGCTGGTCCCACCAAATACAGAGCATAATCTTGGACGTCAAAATCACCGTTCTTGAAGCGTTGAAACCACTCACGACACGTTCTTTCACTAATAGCGGCCTCACCATAAGTATTTGAGAGCATTCGATGAGTCTCAGCCGCAGATTTCTTTATATTATATATATAATATGCATAAGCAAAAAATTAAAACCTCCCGCAAATGACGAGAATTTGGCTCGTAAACTGACATTTTCAATCGAGAATAACTTTATGATGCAGACATCGACTAATGTTTCTATGGAGTTATGTTGACAGATGCCCAAGTTTATTGTATGACGTCTATGATCTATTTATTTCGACCACCACTTACCGCTAAAGCCATCTATAGGAAAACGGTGGAAGCAAAGTTGTACACCTAATACTTGATTCTTTCCAAAACGTCTGACAATTAATAGTTGTATTATTATACACGATGACACTGTTTTTATTCTGATTTAATAGACTATTCTATATAAATTAACATATGTTTGAACAAATTATTGTAACTTCTTCCTTATCATCTAATTATATTACTCATTTAACATAATTTAACATTTATTTATGAGCAAAATATAAGAGGATAATCGTTGATGAAACCTCGATTGAACTGTTGGTTTTTTATGAAATTGTGACTGAGCCGGATTTTCGACAACAACTGAAGAATTTAGTAAAACACATTTTTATATTTTGGACTTCTTACTGGATACTTATTTTGATTTGTAATATTTTAACGCATTAATAAGTATGTAAGATTAATTTAAAGCGATAATTTTTATTACTTATTATATGTATGTTCAATGACTTTCTAAATGGTTATAAAAATTACAAGAATCGGTTCATGATACAATTAGAAATAAGTCATTACTAGTTCTTAATAACCTTTGCGGTTTCAATTTCAAAAATTTCTTTTTTATTTCTAAATCGTCGAAATTAACTTATAAAACCAGAAATTTTTATGAAATAATTATAATCATTTTCACTAAACCTGATAAAGATAACATAATTGTGATTTTAGACAGGGATTCATATCAAAAAAGTGAATCTTATGTTACAAGATGCTTCAACTTATATAAGAATTAACAAAGATTAACTAGAATTACTAATAAATTGAAGAATTTACTCATGAGATAGAAAAAATTAGAATATATTTCTCAAGCTACTTAAAAAAAATTATATTGTAGTGACGGCTTTCTTCCAAAAGCGTATGCTTTCCATAAGCGTTACCTAAATTCCACGAGCCTGATTGCCCATATCGCATTATCATTTCTTCTATTGACAATCTGTTACATAATTTAGCGACTTTTCTGCATGATATCATCAAGAATATACTGAAAGCTCCAAGTTTCGTTAATAACAGCTTTAAGCTTGTCAAAAAACTCAAAGATATTAAAATAATCCGGATTACTGTTTAATCTCACTGGATGTAATATTCTTATTTGTTAACATTCCGACTGCATTAATTATTGCAGCTATAGACAAAAGATAGAAATACATTTCCAGTAATTATAAGATTTCCAAAGATTTCCTCTCTATTTTTGTGCGCACACTGATCGTACACAACGTATGAGGACCTACAATTTCGTCGATTCCGAATGGCAATTTTTGGTAGGGAGGCTTCCTGGGCAAGTATACTCGGTGGTTTGCTATTATTTTCCGAGAGAAGCTACAAGTGTATAAAAATTTTTCGGTTCTGCCGGAGATTGAACCTGGAATCTCTAATATATCAGACCAGTTTACTCTCTGCTACACAACGCGTTTAAAAAAGAATTCTTGGATGGAATCAAATTAATTCTTGATTTGACATATTTTTCTTTTAATGGTCATCTTTACAAGCAGAAGAAGTTTGGTACCTCTATGGGTTCACCATTACCTCCGATGGTTTCAGATTTAGTAATGCAAGAATTGGAATAGGCGTTGAGTAAATATGATATCTATATACAGTTTTATTTTAGATATGTGAATGATATTCTCATTTGTCTCCCTACATCTGAGACTGAAAATATTCTTAAATTGTTTAACTCATTCCATCGGGAGGTTACGGTTTTCCATAGAAATAGGAGGAAATTAAATAAATAAATAAATAATTTTTTTAATTAATTAATCTCCATTTACATATGTGACAAATTAAAGTTTGATTGGTTTCAGAGTTAAGAAAAACTAGAAACTTAGTTTTTCAGGGAGATTTTTCAATTTTTATTCTTAGCTCTCATTGTCTCAAAAGAAAGGTATAATATTGGGCTAGTGAACAGAATATTTTTTTCTTTCGCATTCAGAATTTCAAGAAAAAAATTTGAACTTGGGGTCATAAAAATTTTAATGAACAATGATTATCCCATAAATTTTATTTTAAAGATGATTAGTAAAAGGATAAAATTTCTTATTAAAAAAATCCAATTATTGTATAAATAATGATTCTGATAATAATCAGTTAATAAAATGAAATGGTTCTCTATTCCATATATACAAGGCATTTCGAAAAGATCCAAAAACTTTATTAATGGAAGTGTAGTGAAAATATCTTTCTTTAATTTGAACAAATTGAACAAGTTCATTAAAGTACATAAAGATTCACCCAATGAAAAAAAGAAGAATATAGTTTACATGATCAACTGCAGGGATTATGATGCATCATATAAAAAATGAAAAGTTGCTAAACATCGGAATAATATTCGTAGAAATCCTTTTTCCATTATTTCTGAACATAGGATGTATTATAATCATGACTTTATTAATTGAAATGAATGTAGAAATTTGGATGTAGTTATTATTATAAACGTTTAGTTTCTGAGATAATAGACATTAATAATCAGAAGAACAGTCTTAATTTAAAAAGGACACTGATGGTTTAGATCGATCGTATACTGATATTCTTAATAAATTGAAAATTTGTCTTCGAACGTTTATATATCGATATTTTTTGTGAATAGATTGTAAATTAGCCTTTATATTTTAATACATGTATGTCAATACTATTGTACGTTCTGTAATTGACTTGACAAAAATTCGTTTATTATAAAATTAACCGTCAAAGAGTATTGATGTCTCTATTTTATTTTCATTTACTGTATCTGATTTTTCATCATTAATTATGGATTTTTGTGACTGAGCGGTAGTGCACGGAATTTATGATGAGCATAATTTTTAACCTTATGAGTTACCAAATTTAACATTGTTTGATACAATGTGTTCGGATACAATACAGTTCGGTACAATTTGAGCTCAATATCTCGGCTAACGAGCAAAATAACTTCGTGAATCAAAAATCGTGCTTCCCCAAGGGTTCATGTACAATCATGGACATATCATTATTTTTGGATTAAGGAGTATTATCATAAGGAGAAAATATTAGAGTAGGATTTAACATTATTCTGAGGATGACTAAAATCAATAACCGAAACGTCAATGTATAAACGTCAATTAAATATTAGGTGTACAACTTTGATTCCGCCGTTTTCCTATAGATGGCTTTAGCGGTAAGTGATGGTCGAAATAAATAAATCATAGACGTCATACAATAAACTTGGGCATCTGTCAACATAACCCCATAGAAACATTAGTCGATTTGTGTTTGCATCATAAAGTTATTCTCGATTGAAAATGTCAGTTTACGAGCCAAATTCTCGTCATTTGCGGGAGGTTTTAATTTTTTGCTTCAATATAAAGAAATCTGCGGCTGAGGCTCATCGAATGCTCTCAAATACTTATGGTGAGGCCGCTATTAGTGAAAGAACGTGTCGTGAGTGGTTTCAACGCTTCAAGAACGGTGATTTTGACGTCCAAGGTCATGTATTTGGTGGGACCAGCTCGGCATAATGTATTATGAACTGTTAAAACCGACTGAAACAATCACAGGCGATCGGTATCGAATGCAATTGATGCGTTTGAGCCGAGCATTGAAAAACAAATGGCCGCAATACAACGAGAGACACGATAAAGTGATTTTGCAGCATGACAATGCTCGACCCCATGTTGCGAAAGTGGTCAAGACATACTTGGAAACGTTGAAATGGGAAGTCCTATCCCACCCGCCGTATTCTCCAGACGTTGCTCCCTCTGACTATCACTTGTTTCGATTAATGGCACACGGCCTGGCTGATCAGCACTTCCGGTCTTATGAAGAAGTAAAAAATTGGATCGATTCGTGGATAGCCTCAAAAGATGACCAGTTTTTTCGACGCGGGATTCGTACGCTACCCGAAAGATAGGAGAAAGTAGTGACCAGCGATGGACAATACTTTGAATTATAAATGTATAACCAGTTTTTTACAATAAAGCTTCGAATTTCGGAAAAAAAACGGCGGAAGCAAAGTTGTACACCTAATATAAATGAAAGCATTCACTAGTTAACATTAGTTCATAAGCTAAACCAGTTCTTATTGCGCTTATTTTAAACAAATTTATTCGTAACAGATTATAGACTATAGACGTTATGATCATTATTAGGTTATCGTCAATATTGTTTGTAAACACTGTTTGTATAATATTCGTCATTAAATTTGCCTTATTATTATTTTAAACCGTATTTGCAGTTATCATAGTTAGAAATATACAGTAATAAGAAATATCGTTAGAATTATCACTTAAGAGTGTAATTAATTAAATCTTGCTCTTATGTTCGATTTGCTGAATCCATATCTGTTCCATTTTTCATCCGCATTCGACTCCTTTTGACAATTTCATTATGCCAAGAATATATTTGTGTTATACATTTCTCTTTTTATTATTTTGTAACAATTGTGGCCAACATTTGTATGGAAGTCGCAAATTCTACAATTATCTTCCATCCAAAAAATTCTCAGTAATATGTATAAAATTATGATGAGAATAATACGATGCTTACAGCACAATGGTTAGCTTACATACAAAATATCTATAGTTTGAATAAATATTGTTACGACTGCATGATCGATTTACGAGGTCGCGCTCGCAGACGCACTTCCGAACCGCCGAAATGAATAACACGAATGAAGAAAAAGAACAAGAATTTATTAATGCAAAACATCAAAGATGTTAAATGGAGCAATCAAGAGATACGCGCTGACAAGTCACATCCAAATCACATCTGATGATCTTGTTGTTCAGACGAATGCCTAATCGTCTTGGCAACGCGTACTCTTCGCTACATCACCGGCATTAGCAAAACACGGGCATAACACTGCTACCCTTCTTTAAGATTGTCATCCCGACAATCACAACTTCTTCGAGACTTAGTTCAGCATTTCAAAAAGTTTCAGAGCCCTCGACCAGCTTTCTGCTCCTTATTGCGCTGCTGCTACAGTCTTTTGGAGCTCCCAATCCTTCATGCTTAAGGCTTCCTGAGTCTTCTTCCTTTCTGAGCCTTGAGGACCCTTCTTCAGTTTCTCCCCGGAGGATAGCTAATCCTCCGGAAGAACGGAACTCGCTTGGGCATCCCCTCTTCGCGAAGGAAACTCTAGAATCTTTTTGTCTCTTCTTTTGAAATCTTGAGTACTTGATTCTTTTTTCGGACGAGGGGAGGGAGGGGAATCCAACTGTATCGCAGTACCTCTGCCCTCAATTCTCGCCTCGGCATTTGCCTACTGTCCTGCGAAAAAACCGCGAGAGGAACGGTCTTCTTAAAAAAAAGTCCTCTTTCCTCCGTGTCACTGGCACGAATCCATCAAGACTCTCCCCCTCCTCCCTCTCTTTCTTCCTCCCCCCCCTCTCTCTCTCTC
>NW_012130066.1:12976294-12993733 GCF_000143395.1 Atta cephalotes | reverse complement strand
AAACCCGTTTAACCCGTTAACCCGTTTACCCGTTACCCGTTCCGTCCGTACGTACGACGACCTACTACTACTACTACTCCTCTCCTCCTCCTCCTCCTCTCCTCCTCCTCCTCCTCCTCTCTCTCTCTCTCTCTCTCTCTCTCTCTCTCTCTCTCTCTCTCTCTCTGTAATTGAAAAAGTTATTATCGTGCAGCTTATATCGTGAAACTTAGCATCGATTTTATTATAATACATTATATATAATATACATTATAATTATGAACCTGATCGTCTTTCCGCATAAGGTGCTAGCTTATCCGAATGTACTATTTTTATATTTGTTCGACTTGCGAATACAGTATACAATGTCGTTTAATTTCTTAACTACACAATATGGACCTTCCCAATTGCTCTGTAACTTTGGAGTTCTTTCTTTTTTTTCTCCGAAGATTATACAGCCAAACCTTCTGCCCTTTTTTGAAATGAATTTGTCTGGCCCTTTGATCATATCAGGATTTTGTTTGTGAAGATATCAACTCTTTTCCTTACATTTTCATGGATCTCTCCTAATTTCCTTTCCTAAACAGGTTTTAAGAGAATCAATCTCTTCAGTTTCAGGAAAACTGTACGTAATAAATCGACGGTCAAAATAAACAAAGATCTTGAGCGAAGTACAGCTTTGCTGGGGTCATTTCCGTAGCTTCATGCTTGGCAGTACACCAACAGATACACAGGGTCCCAATCCTCCTAATTCTCGGAAACGAATTTCAATCAAAAAGTCCAAAGCGAAATTCAAACCAAATAATCCAAGATGATACTATGATGTTTCACTTGCCCGTCCGATTATGGATGCAGAGCGATTGTTCTCATTTTCTTGATTCCTAGTATGCGTGATAGTTAGCGGAAGACTCTCGACTCAAAATTTCTTCCCTGATTGATGTGAACTTCTAGAGGAACTCCATGCCTGAAAAATAATTTGGTTTAAGAATGTTTCCGCAATAGTTTTGGATCTAACATTCTTTAAAGGAAAAACTTGTATCCTTACTTTAATAAAACAACAACGACTAGTAAATACTTATTGCCGAAAGAAGTTTCTGGTAGAGGTCCATGTATCCATCTGGACTGTTTCGAATGAAGCGCCAACGTTATATCTGCAAAGGAGATTTCTTTTTTCCGGGTAGACCTCTCCTTGCTACACATCGTTTAATAGAACCGCTTCTGTACCTTATTTTATTGACATTGAAATGCTTCCCAGTAGGAGAATTATGTATCTCCTCCAGGATCTGACTCACCCTCTAGGTACAGTTAATTGAAAAACGCGCCCTCTAGGTACAGTTAATTGAAAAACCATCTTTTTCAAATTAGGAGCCTCTCATCTCTTGAACAGAACCGCCTCTGACCTCGAGAGAGTCCTAGTAGGACCAATAAATACCTTTGATCGCGCTGCCACTTCTTGCCGACGTTGCTTTCCTTTTTGGGCGTCTCCTTTTTGGATAGAAATAATGAAATGCATGGATCTTCCAATTACTCTCTTCACCATTCTTTCTTCTTCAAAATTTTCTTCAACTAAAACTATCTGTCTAACAGAATTTTTTGTTTTGCGGCGTCTTTCAGCTCTACATTAGCGCAATAACGACACTCGCGCACGGTCGCCTCGATAATCCGTCCGCGTTTTTATATGAAAGACCTTTACGATATATGATTTCGAAATCATATTCCTGTAGTTCTTTCCATCTAGTGCGCTAATTGGCCTTCTAGGTCTTTAAAAGATAATTATATCGTCGAGATAAACTAAACAAATTTTATAAAGAAGTTTTCTTAAAATCTTTCATTACTCTTTCAAATGTTGCAGGAGCATTACATAAACCAAAAGGCATAACTCTAAATTGTCATAAACCGTTACTGAAAATGTTTTCTCTCTATTTTCCGGACTTTTATTTGCCAATATCCGCTTTTTAAATCTAAAATAGTGAACCAAACGTTACTTACCTGCTAATTGATCGAGGATATCGACTATCCTGAATAATGGGTAGAAATCATTGATGGTTATTGCATTTATCTTGCGATAGTCCACATAAAACTTTATTATCCTTTTTTTAAACTAAACATAAGTTATGTCCATGTGGGCTATTAGATTCCTTAATAATCCTCCTTGATCTTTCATTTCTGAAATAATTTTATTCATATAAGAAATCAAACTAATCAAGACTCCTTATAAATCAAAGAACATTGGAAAGAATACAGACAGTAGGTCAAGCGCAGAAGATAAATAATATCGCACAAATAATATACCTACGGAAGTGTGAAACTTCTTTATTCATTGAAACGCGCTTACATGTTTCAACTCACTTTTGAGCCTTCCTCAGAGACAACATAAACTAACATATACGATTATAAAAACTGTGAATAATATTATCCTGTCATGGTGAGCTCTCTTACATCGAGAATTTAAATGTCGGAATTAAAACCAAAAAGAGTGAAAGAAAAAGGAAAGAAAAAAAGATTAGGAAATATCATAAAATAGAATATGGAGAACTAATTAATCAAACAATTTTAAGATTATAATTAATTATATATAATTAATTATAATTAATTATCCAGCAAATATAAGAGCGCTCATCATGTTCAGAGCATCATATTGCAAACATTATTATAAAAATAATTCAAGAACCGGCTCCTGATAATGTTGGCCAATATCAGACACAGTGAGTCACTTTTTGTTTTTAGCTAGTAATTTTCCGAGATAAATGAAAAAATGTAACATTAATCACTCAGTTACATTAATCACTTGAATCAGTCGTTCATACGCAGTAATGAATCTTTCTGATGTGTTTATCGATTACTTTCCAACTTTCTTGTTTTTGAAATTGATTAACGCTTTCATTTTACATAACAATATGTTTAGAATAATTGCAATAAAAACCAGCGTTGGCTTGAATGCTTTCATTTATATTTAATTAATTTTTCAATGTAAATTGAAAAATTATTAGGTGTGGGAAAAAGTTTGTGACGTTTTTCCCGTTAAATGGCATTAAAAAAACGCCACGAACTTTTTCCCAAACCTAATATTTGTATATATATCACCTATTAAATGATAATTTAGAAAGAATTTGCGCATTACTTGCGTACCACTTGACTCCATATTAGCCCCTTTATAATTAATTTTTATATGCAACTATAAGGAATTCAATTATTTAATTAATTTTAGTATATTGTATTACTTTTTTATAAAAATGTTATTATTTGTTATCACTGAGGAAGACTTTATAAGTCGAAACGTTTGAATTTTATATTATTACACTTATGTATTAAAGTAAATTTCATCTTATAAATTAACTGTAATCGCTCGTTAAAAAGCTTTGATCAAATATATTTAATGGAAATATACCTTATTAATCTCAATAATCCATTAAAATTGAAGATATACACTTAAAAATATTCCGGGATATTTTATTTTCGGTAACTATTTACATTTAGGCACAGTATTATAGATTTTGTAATAATTGATACATTACCATGAATGGATTACATGGACAGATCAAAAGTTAATCCATGGCACATTGTGTGAAACAAATGGATATGGCAATTATGACTGTAAGAAATGTTTCCAGTAATAAAACATAAAACAGTTCTGTGTGTAATTATTTTCTGTTTCTTTATAAAAATTTATATTATAGTTTATATTATATTTTAGTTAAATAAAGTGTATATTATATTTTATTATTTTACGTAGACAATTTTATGTGTTACGCGCAATTGCTATCTGAATATTTATTGTGTTTCATAATTTTTTCGATTATTATATATAAAATATGTATTGTTTAATTTATAAATTTTAAAATTTGTATACGTAAATATAAGATTCAAATAAATACAAATTAAAAGCTTTTAAAGCCTAGCTGATTGATGAGGATTAAAATTCAAATATAAAATTTGACATAAATCAATTAGCTAGACTCTATAATAGCTCTATAACAGCTCTTAATTTGTATTTATTTGAATTTTATTTAATACAACTATTGTAATATATTATTGTATTATAATAAATATAAAAATTCTTCCAAGAATAACTTTAAAAAAACATTATATTTTAAGTAAACATATTTTTTACTTACATTATATTTTATTACATTACAACATTATTTTACAACATTATATTTTATTATTTGATCCAATACTTTGAAATGTTTAATGTTCGATTTTGATGATCTAGTGATGGATAACTGGTGGCAACGTAATCTAGTACTCATAAAAAAAAATAATAGTAAATTTTCATTCTAATCTCACAAGGTGAATAAATTTTTTCTCAAAAATAATATCTTAAAATAAAAAATTTTCGAAAGTATATATACAATTATGTACTTTCATGCAATTATGTATAATTTGTTTTTTGACGTAAAAATAGAATTGTTATAAATTAATTAACTTAGGAGCCATTGATGACATACTTATCCTATGTTTCTAAACAAAATTGATAATTCCATTGATAGAATAAAGCTTTCAGAATCCGCTTTTTTAATTGACAATGATTTTTAACAGAATTATGAGCAATTAAAGTCAAAATGTTTCTTTCATTTAATCCTCAGTAACAAACAATCTTAGAAACGCTTAAAATAAAAAAAACGATTTTGTAGTAAAGATTTTAAATTAGGAAGTTGAAAATTTTTTAGGATACATGACAACTCCACAAAGTGACAAGAAAAGTTTCAATTTTATCCACCTTTTTATGTATTCTAGTTTTCTATATGCAAAATATGTTTATGTATATGGAAAAATTATTCAACTTAAAAACAGTTCTTTTAAAGTAGATTTTTAGTCTTAATTTATCTTTTACTCCTTTTTACTCTTCTTTTAAAGACCTCATACAATCTTATGGAATTGGCTAAATTTTGGATATGTTGTTCTCATCATTACAAATGTTCTCATGACAAATGTCTCCATGGACCAATCTCCTTTTGATGACTAGTGTTTTTATGACTAGTGTTTGCGTTACACGTCTCGAGGGTTCATTTTTAAAACATTGTGTTTTCGTTGATTATTGATATTACATTATTATTCAAAGATATACAGGGTGTCCCTAAAAAATGGCATCACCCATCATGAGCAGGTAGAGCGGACCGAATTGAGTTAAAAAATCTTTTACTATTTTGCAATTTGTATAACAGTTAATCAATTACTGAATGTATCAATCGCACGACGCGCGGACCGTGGGCAAGGATGGCTTAGCAGGCGCACCGTTATGACACTCTCCTGCCAGACCATCCCCGCTTCCCGCGGCTCGCACACCATGCAAGCACCAAGCTCGGTGAGCTATACATTCGAATATAGTAGATCGGGCGGACATGCGTATTCGGCTATCTTTAAACATTAATATCTTGTTAACTACTGTGCAAAAATGTACAAAACTTTTCGGTTCAGTTAGGTCCTCTCTATCTATTATGAGACAATATTTCATACCAAGATTCAATGCATGACAAAGGCAATTCATTGAATGATTGAAATTAATTAATTGAAATAAACTACATATTACGTATATCTTTTTTCATTATATATTCATTTCATTCGTTTTTTCTAATAAAGAATTTTTTATCATTAAATTGAAGCATTTGATTTGAAGATTTCAAAATACAAAGTGATATATTTTAAAACTTATAAAAAAATTTTTTTATCCTTAAAAATGTTTTCTAATACAATTAAATGCAATTGTATTTTGTTCTGAGTGAACAGATATTATATATAATTTTAAGAGAGTAACGATCATTTAAACGTTTGGAATCTTGCTAAAATCGATCTTGATCTCAAAATTTGATCATTTTTTCATATTCATTGATCTAGCTGCATTTCTTAAGGCATATATTATAGAGCTAAATGAATTATTGCATCGTGTTCAGCGACTAAAAAAACATATAATACTACGTATAAGATTTGAATTAAGTCATTTTTGCATCAAATCAAACTTGTATTAAAGAAAATCGAAACTTTAATTTAAAAATCATTCTCTAAGCGACCTGTAAATTTTAATATTAAAAAAAAATTTAGAGGTTCTTTTGGCATGAAATTTTGAAGCCAATTAAAACAAATTTTTTTTTCTTTGTCAGTTTAATATTTACATGTACATACATACATACGAACATAAAGATTTTATAATAATTGCCTAAATCGTGTAAGTGTTCTGTTTTTACAATTCTGAGTGTTAGTGTAGGTATTTGTATGAGTGTGCGTGAATTAAGGGGAGATGGGATGTACGGAGCGGATTACATTTTTTAATGACGTGAAAATTGTTCTATTATCTTTAAGAAGGACCGAGGAGTAACAGGAAATTCGGATTTTTAATTGGAGAATAGAAGGAGAAAAGGAACTCAAATTCAAAGAAATTGTTTGATGGAATTAGTCGGATGTTTGAAAGTAGGATTGTAATCCATTTTTACCACTGCAAATAATCAAGGAAAAAAAAAGGAATTAGGGGGATGACATAACTTTAGGAATCTCTATATATATATCTCTATATATATAATCTATATATATATATATATATATATATGTATATATGTATATATGTATATATGTATATATGTATATATATGTATATAGGAAAAGAAAGAGAGGGAAAAGGAAGCGAGTAAGCATAGATGGTCAAATAAATTTAAATTAAATTATAACAAAAAAATTGTTTCTTACTGTTTCGTTGAAAGAAGTTGACAGAAGTCTTCAGTTCTGAAACTCTGGATGTCCAGAACTTCTTGGTGAAGTCTTAGGATAGTGTCTAAGAAAACAGTCTTGGAAAACGAACTTAGCGAGTTCATTAACGCGAAAAATTCGCATTTTACAATAAATGTTACCCCATTGACTGATCAAATTACGACAACTAGATTCGTGGAGGACTATGCCTTTCTTTGTTTTTGATAATTGAATTAGCGTCTTCTGGGAATAAAATTAGGTGAAAGAATTCGATTGGAAGTTTTAATTGGTTTTATATAGATCCGGATGCGCTCAAGCAGCATCAAACTCTGATAATAAAAAATTCTGTAAGAGATTTATTGGACAACGATTGACCTTCTAGTCCTGCGATTTGGCTATTTCAGAAACTTATCAGTTAAATTTGTCAACTAAAAAAATTGAATTTTAATCATTTGAGTATAATTATCAATATTTAATTTGTTGTGTTATTTAAAAAAATTGTTATCTAATTATGCAGAAAAAATAATTCATGGCAAATTTTCCACGAGAACAGAGAGAATTGCGGAAACCTAATAAATAAATTTTAAGATCTCAGATTGAGATCTTAAAATTTATCAGATTGTAAACAATTATCTTCAAAGTATCAGAAAAATTAAAAAGGTTGTAAAAAGACAGAAACTGTTTCGATACAAAAAGTATAAAGATTCATGTTTTAAAATAAATCATTTTTTCATCGTTATGATTGTCGCACATGCTGCAATAATTCGTTGCTTCATATTTTCTAGTGAGGTTGGCACTTCTTAATAACAATGTTTTTCTCGTAAAAAAAGTTAGCGATATTAGGTCAGGTGAATGAGTTGACCATGAAATCGGTCCATCGCGTTTTATCCATGAATTTGGGAAGATTTCTTTAAGTGTAGCTCTTGCTCTACGTTCGTAATGTGCGGGGGCATCCATTTTATATACCACATTATTCAATGAATATTTCAATTGTATTTCTTTTAATAAAATTCTGAGATCGTTGCGTATAAAGTTATTATACTTTATGTTATTATGTTATTATGTTACTAAGTGTGTTGTTGATGAAATATGGTCCGATGGATTAATTTGTTGTTTATGATATCGCACCGAACATTTACCGAACATTGTCATGATATTTTAACCAGTGCGGATTCTCATTCAGTAATGCACAGTATGCAAGTTTACATAATTAGTAAAGCTTGCTTCATCGGTGAATAATATTATATAGTGAATAATATTATATAATATATAATGAAAAAAAAATCATTGTTAAAATACATTTGATGTTGCATCTATTGACTGAATGTAACATGATTTTCAAAATCCGTACTGTGTAAATCTTTGTGAAGATTAATACGATACGGATAGAATTTATGTTGAGCAAGAATTCGTAATATGTTTTTTTTATTAATGCTTGACTCACGTTTTATCTTGAACTAATCTAAGGATTAGCATTCATTATTTCAAACACATTTCGTTGTCTTTACGTCACTTTTTTTTCAACAAATTTTTATGTAGTCAAGCTTTCGGTTTTTCTTAATTTTTTACAAATTCGTTGAAACATACAATGTGAAGAATGCATCCGATTTGGATATCGTTCAACAATGTTTATTGAATTTTGCTGAGCTTTTTCTGATAAATGAAGAGCATTCTACTTGTTCAGCAAATGAAAATTTCGTTTTTACTTAATATTAACTTGTCATCAAGATCACAGGAGAGGCTGTATTACATGAAGTGACCTTCTGAAAGATCTATATAAACTTATAAGGGATTCGTTGAAATTTGACTTTCATCGATTTTTAATGAGCTTTGGATATGTTGTAGAGCTTTGACTCATCGTCCCTTTTCTAAGTTTTTTTTTGTTCAGCACCTCCTTCGCGGATAAACTGATAAATTGGGTAATCAAACTATCTCTAAATAAAGCAACAAAAAAAACAGAAACAAATAAAAAATATTACTTACACAACGGTGATCCGCGCGCGACACGAAATCATGCACGAACGTCCGCGTTCTCTTAAAGAACCTGAAAAAACATACATAAAAAGATGCATTTATAATACTTTGATCATTCTGAATAAGAAAACATTAGCCGAAAGATTGCACATAATAAAAAAACAAATCTTATATATCATACAATTTAAATCAATATGGAAGGTTGATTGACATTTGATTCTTATAAAAATGCATAACTATAACATTTATATAATCAAGTGAATATTTAAGTATTTGTTTAGAAAAAAAATTAGGGGATTAAATTTCTCTGGCGTATCCACTTGCTCCTCAATGCCTTTCCCCCCCCCCCCCATTGGCCACTTATACTAGTATGCTTGGATCTTCTAGCTAGCGCTTACCGGGGAGTGATGACGCTGGTAATTTATGTTGTACAGGATGAAAAAATATTAAATTCATATGTTTTTTTGCTTATATCGAGATTTAGGGAGTGAAACACTCCCTTGAAAATAATGGATTGTATCGTTTTTTTTAAATGTCTTTTAAACTGTGAAGTATATCCAAAAATGTTTTATATAACAGTTGTATAATTCCTTATAATTATACAACTTATTCCCTCCTCTTTATAATGGCATAAAAGACATGTTACAAAAGTTAATTTTGCAACAAATTGTTACAAATTATTAAAAATTGATTGTAGAGAAATTCTGATTACACCAATCAATTGTTCGCGAAAAATTACTAAAGGAGCATGCTTAAATTTTTTTACGTTTTATGCAAAAAAAAATAAATAAATTGTGAAAAGTCATTTTTGTCCATGCCTAGATCACCAAAGGTAACAAAAAAAATGACAATTGTAATAAATAGGACCATGAAAAAATATTTCTGACGTTAAAAGTACATTGCAAAAATTAATTTTACAATTAATTATTGTAAATAAATAATTTTTACATAAACAAAGAACAATTTAAGAAAGAGTTATACATGTTTCTTTAATAATTTTTTTCATACAATCGATTGATCACTTTTTCTCTATTTTTAATTATTTATTATTTTAATATTACTTTTAGCTTATTTATAACAATTTGTTGCAAAATTTATTTTTTACAGTAACTACAACTTATCTTTTATACTGTTGTACGAAACGTAAGAAATTAGATAACTTTTATATAAAACATTTTTTATATACATTATAGTTTAAAAAATATTTTTAAAAAACAATAAAATCTATTATTTTCAAAGAGATGTTTTACCCTCTAAATCTCAAGATACGCAAAAAAATGAGTTTGATAAATAAAATATAGAATTTATAAACGTAATTCATTATCCTTTTAGGATAATATTATAAATTGATAATCAATTTAATAACTTGATGCTCAATTGCATCACTTTTAAGAAAATCTTATTGTTAATGTATTGGAAATTTATAAATAAAATTTATTGTGAAAAATATTAATTTACTTAAAGAAAATAAGGAATGGGTATTTACCGGAAGAAATTATGAACATCTGTTGAAGCAGCAATTAACTGACTATAAAGAACAAGCCGTGAAATACTGGAAAAGCGACAAACTAAACTAAGATCGCTTGAAGGAGTTAAACGAAAGTTATATTGACAACAATTACAATGACCAAATGGGAGGATCAAATCGATTAAGATGGTAACAGATCTGAAAAATTAAAATGGATCTCTGAATACATTGAGCTGTTTTAACTCTTCATGATCACTTTTCAAAAAAACCACATGGTTATTCTGGATTAAATAAAGTAACTAGAATGATCCGATTCGATCTTTAAAGTGTTACCAAATCGATAATATTAGTTGTAATGATTTAAAAAAAATATACTATAATTTCATCCTTTAATAAAATAAAGGCGTTTTAATGAAAAATTTAATTTTAACACTAAAAAAAATCGTAAATATGTTAAGTTCGGAAAAATATGCTTTTTACTTTAATCATAATTTTTTAAATTTGTAATATTTTCAAATGTAGTTTTAGCCCAATACTCTTAACATAATGTACTTAAAAAAAAATAGTATGATTACAAGCGATTCAAAAAAGATATTTATTTTGAAGGAAGAGGATGGTCATCTTTTAGATATAAAGAAAATGTTAAATTCAGATTAAAAAAATCATTTATTATTGGTTTAAGTTATTATTAATGTAAACATTATTTTTATTATTATTAATACTGGAGACAAATATAAATGAAAAACGTAAAATGCAAAAAATACATAGACGTTACTCTTTGCTACAGCAATATCTCAGTATACAAATAGAGTTGCTCTCTAAATCTGAATTAATGAATAATCACCAATTCAGTGCCAAATATGCCATTGTTAATTAATTAATGAAATGTGGTATTCCTAATCTATAGCAAATCTTACTTCAGTGTATAAATGTAGCGCTTTCAACGTACATGGTATTGTAAGATTGGAATTAGAACGTGCAAATATCGATATTTTAATATATATATATATAATGCTCAAACCTATTTTCTTTTATAGTTAAATTTCACTGATTATCCACTGCCAAATGTGCTAATATGAATGCTGAAATGACTGATGCTAATATGAATGATGAAAAAACAATTCAATACTATAACAATAAATATGCCATTATCCACTAATTTATACTCAGAGAGTGTGTTTATTATACATTGGTTGTAGACATCGGTTAGACATTCTTTCCTGAACGTTTCTTTTATTATTACTTGAAGAACACAAGCCACATCTTGTTTATTTTTGTGATTTAATGCAAAAATATAAATCATAAATTTATTAACTAAAACGACACAATGATCACACTTGCTGACATTTTGATTCGAGAAAAAAATATTTTTTGCGCGAATGGCTGCTAGACTATGATGGAAAGGATTGACATGGTGTGCTCAGTTTGGGCAAACCCCTTTTGCGAATCGAAGTATCGTTCGTAGATCCAGATTTGCCAACTGCAAAGAAATAAATGATGTTGCTAGAACTGATCTCTGTGCATCTTTATTAGATCCCGTTATATGTCTTTTTCTCTCTTTGTTTCAAAACATGGAGCAACATCAATTGTCAAACGTGATTTTAAGAGTTTATTAAGGAGGAGACTGGATCAAAGGGAACAAAAAATTCTTATACTATTTTGAGATACTCGCTATAGTTTTCGAAAAGGAAATGTCTAAGCCAATATGCGATTAAGCCGCGCCGCGTGAATTCGTAGGACGGCCCACTCGAGCGACGGCGGCGCGCAGGGAGAGGGAAATAGCGCTTCGTTGCCTAGCACAGCCTGGCACAGCATGGCGATTCTATGTGTTTCGCCGCATCGCGCCTACAATATCCAAAAATGTTATTTTAGCTGAAGTTTTCCTTATACATTTCTTATCATTATAAATCGCGTTATTAGCACGATTAAATACTTTTATTATAAAAAATTATTTATTTATTATAAAAAAGTTTTTTTTATTATAGTTCTAAAATACTTTTGAAGCCATTCTATTTTCATTCTTGAAAATTTTTTTCTCTTTCTTATAGTTCCGACATTCGCTTCGAAAGAGAAACATCGATTTTTCCAATGATATTCGCTACAAAAGAGAAAAATCAATTTTTTTCCAAGGATTTTTTTTCACTCTTTAAAAGCGTATGGGCACGTATAAAAAAATACGTGTCGCTTATTTTAATCTGAAGAATAACATACTGCTCATTAAAATCGGAGAGGAGCAGTTGAGTCCTTTTCCTTGTAAGTTACAGATTTTTTTAATGTAATGAACATAGGCATTAAATTTGATGGATAGTTTAATGAAAATAAACTAAAACACTCAATTTTCAATTAGTGTTTTTCAATACATTTAAGTTTCCAGTTACTACAAACTTAAACATCTCATTAACGTATACATAAATAATCTTTTTAGTGACAGAAAATTTAAATGTTATTCATCAGTGAACATTAAAGATTAATAAAATTTAAGAATGTTTCTAATGTACAATTAAACTTGTTAAACGGTAAGAAATATGTGAAAAAAATCTCAGTCAAATGCGTACATGGAATAATATATCTGGATTTACAATGTAGCGACTATCTACGTGAGCTTATACTATAATTTCAGTGTACATGCATTAACATGTCAAAAAATAAAATTCCAACTAAATATAGCATAAAACGACGTGACAAAGTGTGTCTCGAAGCGTAATTAAATAGAAATATCGTATAATAAAGCAAGGTATCGATCAGCATACACTTTGCGTAATGCTCTAATTAATTACATCGCTTAACATATCTATAATTGTGTTAAACCGTATTTAATCGTACTAAATAACGCGATTTATAATGATAAGAAATGTATAAGGAAAACTTCAGCTAAAATAACATTTTTGGATAATGTAGGCGCGATGCGGCGAAACACATAGAACCGCCATGCCAGGCTGTGCTTGGCAACGAAGCGCTACTTTCCTCTCCCTGCACGCCGCCGCCGCCGCCGCCGCTCGAGTGAGCCGTCCTACGAATTCGCGCGGCTTAATCGCATTGGCTTAGATTCTTTTTCTAATTCGAAAACTATAGCGAGTATCAAAATAATATAAGAATTTTTTGTTCCCTTTGATCCATTCTCTACCTCCAATGTGGCTCGGACTCATCTTATGAGACACCTTGTATATATATATATATATATATGTTGGTATAAATATTATTGATATAAATTGTACTTATTTATTTATTTATTTATGTATTGATTTGTTCATTTATTCAGAAAAAATGTTTTATATATAATTGTATATATGTTGACAATATAATTACAATATGATTATATAAAATATGTTTATATATACATAAAATATGTTTGTATATACAATTATAGAAATTATACAAATCTTATTATACAATATTTTATAATTTACATATTTAAAAAATTCTGAATTTTTATAATTTCTGTATCATTTTATAATTGTTCAGAAAATATTTCAAATTTTTTTACGAATCTTACGTACAATATTTCAGAATTCATATATACAGGGCTCCAAATTTTAATCCCACCTCTCCTGAGCAAGTATAGCAGAACACTAAATTAAGTCGAAAAGTCTTCTACCATTTTACAATACTCGGAATAGTTAACGAGATATTAACGTTTAAAGATAACCGCATGACTTAATATTGCCGAAGGTATGGCTCACCGATCGCATGGCGCACAGATCGCGAAGAGCGGGGATAGCCTAGCAGGCGCATCTTGTATATGAAACATTCTATAAAAAAATATTTTGAGTATATATTTCTGAAATGTTTTTCAATTTTTATCATAGCCTCCTACTCACTCCAACAAATATATTAAAATGAATAGAAACTAAGGTACGAGCATGCAACATAAACAAACGTTAGTATTACTAAGTAATACATGATAAAAAGAGAACGAACCTAAATGATGTGTGCAATGAAGACAACAACTAAGGTTGGCTAAACTGCGAATGATTACTATGTAAGAGAGAGGGCAGAGAATTAAAGAGAAATGCTTGCAAATTGAGCACATTATGTAATCCTTCCACCATGCTGCTAGACGCATACTAATACAGTCCGATTAAAAAGCTAAGCATCTCTATCGATAATTGAAACTCTTCAAACTTTCACTCTAGTAGATAAACAGGTAAGCGCCTTCCGAAGGCAGGTTTTATAACTTAGTGTGAAAAACCATGTCCGGATCATTTTGACTCAGAAAGACCACGAAGCACTTAAAAGAGTAATAATTATACATGACGTAGACATCGTTCGATAAGCTTCTCGGATACAAAAAGAAGAATAGTTTCAGGATTTAAAACCTCAGAAACTTGGATAAAATATATGAATTTGTATTTTTATGAACTACATTAATAAAAATATGCTACTATATTTAAAAAAAATCGCGATGACCTTGAAATCTCAAAAACTATGACCTTGAGAGAAATTTTTTACTCATCATAATATATGAAATATTCCCTTCCAATCGAACAACTTTTCCCCTTTAATATTTTCTCATCAAAAACGACGGAGATATTTTAAATGATCAAGTTAGAGGAAACACTCTGTATATTATTTTTTTTACATATTATTCTGTATTGTATTTTTTCACATAATTACTATCAAAATTCATGCTTACTATATTTATATTTATTATTTATATTTTTTATGTTTACTATTTTTATATTTTATTAAATATAAATATTTTATATTTATTAAAGTATGTAAATACAACATGCAGAAATGTAATAAATATAATTATAAATGTTATAATTTCACGATTAAATTTATCAAAAAAAATTTATCAAAAAAAAAAGGCGATAACATCGTGCACTTTAGATAGTATATGAGATCATTGTTATAAACAAATTATTAAAAAGTATTGTAGAAAAATAGACTATATTAATCGATTGTATTGGAAAAATTATTAAACAAACATGTATAACTCTTTCTTAAATTGTTCTTTGTTTGTGTATAAATTATTTGTTCATAACAATTAATTGCAAAATTGATTTTTACAATGTACTTTTAACATCAAAAATATTTTTTCATGCTTCAGTCCTATTTACAATTGTCATTTTTTAGCTACCCTTAGTAATCTAGGCATGGATAGAAACGATTTTTCATAATTTATTTATTTTTAAAATTAGCAAACTTTAAAAGTTCAAACTGACAATAATAAATTCTAATAAGGGGTAAATGAGTCAAGCGTTAAAGCATTTGCACGTTAAACGATGCAAAAAAATTTTTTTTTTGTTACAATCACTAAAATTCTTCCAAACGTTTCGGTTCACAACGGAATCATCTTCAGTGGATACATAACTTACATTAATATCTGTTCTTATATTATTTGTGTTCTTATATTTTTTTTTTCGTATATTACACGTCATTAGATAACATAAAAAACATGTCGCAATCATCTCAGCACGCATTCATAGTGGTAATTTCCATCAAATCAAGTGCATATTTTTATGCCATTATGGTAATACTGGTTTCAATCTCGAGAAACGATGGGCGAAGAGAACAGGAAGAACGCTTACATGTCAATAGATAACTCGATACATTCGTGATCTATATTATTACGAATGTGCACTTGATTTGATGGAAATTATCCATCAATTATCATTCCAAATACGTGCTGAGGTGAATTGATTGCGACATGTTTTTTATATTATCTAATGATGTGTAATATACGAAAGAAGATAAGAATAAGTGTAAGTTATGTATCCACTAAAAATAATTCCTTTGTGAACCAAAACTTTTGGAAGTATTTTAGTGATTGTAATAATATATTCTTTTGTAACCATGCTTGACTCATTTAGCCTTATTCGAATTTATTTTTTTTTTTATTATTATTTATTTTTTTTTGCATAAACTAATTTAAGCATTCTTCTTTAATAATTTTTCCCGTACAATCGATTGGTGTAATCAGAATTTCTCTACAATCAATTTTTAATAATTTGTTTGTAACAATTTGTTATAAAATTGATTTTTGCAACATGTCTTTTATGTCATTATATAGAGCATATGAAGCTATACAATTTTTATATAAAATATTTTTGATTTAAAAGATATTTAAAAAACGATATAATCCATTATTTTCAAAAGGGTTTCACTCCTTAAACCTTGAGATAAGCAAAAAAATATGGGTTTAAAATTTTTTTATGCTCTACAACATATCCAAAACTCATTAAAATGAATTCCGACTGTTTCTTTGTATAATAAGACTAATTTGTTTTTACTCGAAGTTTCACAAATCTCTTCAGACTTATAGAATTCATAGTAAGAAATGTAAATATTCACATTTTTTTTATTATAAGCGAATATAAGGATATTGTACACCAGGAAGTGTCAACCGTGTCGAAAAATATGAAATAACGAATTATCGCAGTATGTGCGACAATCAATCCGGAAATGTTATTATAAGAAGTGTTTCAAGAATTCAACAATTGCAGTATTGCATTGATGTAAACAGATATTACTTCTATTTTATTTCTTTATTTATTTCTTTATTTCTTTATTACACTAATTGTAAAGTTAAAAAATTACAGTATGCCATTTAAAAAAAATGGAGATGACTTTGAAATCGCCTCCAAAGCGCCTCCATCTAAAAAAATTCTTATCAACACATATTATGGTCATCTTGATACCGTATAAATTATTAACTTTTGTAATTATAGTATTTTCATATTTCTAAAAATAGCGGAAATATTCAAGGTGGACAAAGTTATTGTATATGTACACATGCGTGCGTGCGTGCGTATATACGAGTATGTATACATTTATTACATACTTTTTCAATAATGAATATGCAAGGTTTACGAAACGTTGGCGTTCTAAGAACGGATCTGGGTCCGCAGGAAACCCACAAAACGCATTATCTTTAGAAAGCACCTATGGAAGCTTCAAGAATATTAATACATAATATTAATGATATATAATAACATTAATAAGGGAAAACTAATTTTTTGAGAACAAATCTTTCAGAACGTGTAGCATAAAAACTAGTCATAAGAGAAAATTAGTCTCGTACGGAGATATTTGTTCAGAAGGATGAGAGAATTACAACATAAAATTTAGTCAATTCGACCAGAAAATCAAATAAGATTGGTACGAGATTTTTTAAATTTTGTTCTTTTTTAACAAAGCCACAATTTCTTGAATTTTGACCTTTATAATGCTATGAACTTTTGTTTCAATTTAATATATAATATTAAAAAAAGATATATATATATATATATATATATATATATAAAGATATATATATATATATATATATATATATATATATGTGTGTGTGTTATTATATTATTATATATATATATATATTATTAGTTAGGTTTGTA
>NW_012130066.1:12966637-12976173 GCF_000143395.1 Atta cephalotes | reverse complement strand
TAATATAATTATCTATTTATATTAGGTTTTGACAAAGGATAGCGTTACAGTATCTGTTGATGCAGTAGTCTATTACCGTGTTAATAACGCAACCATTTCGATTGCAAATGTGGAGAACGCGCATCATAGTACGAGGTTACTGGCTCAAACGACCTTAAGGAATACGATGGGGACGCGACCACTTCATGAAATATTGAGTGAGCGGGAAACAATCTCCGGAAATATGCAGGTGAGAAAAGGCAATTATGCATGTTATGTATCCTAAGGAAAAAAATGTATTAATCATTTTAAAAAAGAAAAATATACACTAACTTCATAAAAAAGTATCGAATATTACATCTTTCTTATATAATAATAATAAAATAATATATAATAATAATAAAAAACAGATATGAAATAAATGCAATTACCAAAGTATTTCATACACAAGACATATAAGATGAACTGAAAGTGGTCAATTGGATTATAGTGTAGAAAAAAAGACGTTTTGTTTTATTTGCCCGAGTCATATTAAAACATAATATTCTGAAATCAATATATTTCCACATAAATTACTTGCAATACATAGTGTCCAGCGGTCTATGAATATTTTTAGATGTTAAATTATGCTGAAATTATACTGGAATTTTATGTATTTCGACAAATTTTTAGAAAATGTGAAATTTCAGGATTTGAAATTTATTATTCTTTCATTCTAAAAAAGTCAAAGCATGAAAAAAAAGAAATAATAAAAAGGAAAGTTGTGTTTAAATCTTCCTCTGTAGCACAAAATATTTCAACAATTTTGAAAGATTGCAATATTTCATAAAACATTGCTGCAACAGTAATCCTATGTTTGCAAAAATAAAATATTGTTGCAATATTTAGAGAAATATTGCATATATATTACTATATTTCAATAATTATTCTAATTTTATTAATTGCTAACATATTATTGTGTGTTTAGCATCATATTTCAAAATACATACAATAAAGTCATGATCAAAAAATATTCGGAGTCCTAAAAAGCACATCCAAAAAAGATTGGGAAGGTCCAGGAGATTCGCTAATTCGATTTGCATATTCCTTCTTATAGAATTGTTTGACATTTTCTTCTTACGAGAGGCATATAATCCTCTCATAAAGAGAAAACACGGCAGGGCCTACTTATTTACTGAATTGCAATATTGCAACAATATATTGCAATATTTTCTACAAAATATAAAAATTATAATATTTTGCAATATTGTTGCAATAAGATATTAAGATTTCAATGTTGCAACAATGTTACTGCTGTAATTTTTTAAATGTTACGCACTATTGATATTGTTACAATAGTGCTGTAGGGGGTTTCCTTAAGTGCAATAAGTTACCAATAGAAAACTTGAATTTAATGTATAAAATAAAACATAGTATAAAAATCGTTTGTGTTAACGGAATGTTCGTTTGATATTATTTATAAAGTAATAAATAATATTTCCAATTAAAAGTAATAAATAATATTATTTCTAATTAGCGTTTTAATTCATTTGTATAGAATCCTAACTTGAATACAAAGCATATTGCACGAATCAATGAAAATTAATTAAATTAGTCGATGGATAAATCCAAAAACCAGGATTTTTACTTGGAATTATCTTTGAATTGACTAATCAGATTTTGCTGAACATCAACATGAATACTTCTTCTTATTTTGTAATAAACCTATAGCTTGTCTATACTAATTTACGTCATCCCTTCTTGTTTAATATTCTTTTTGCTTTGGCGGTCCGGGAGTCTTTGACTTTGTGGCTTTGCATGTTAACGCTATATTTATTAAACGGTTCTTCTATCTTTGACACATAGTCATTCCATGCTCCTCTTCTTTTTCGTATCCATCTGATTATATTTTGCATTTCGCACTTCTCCCTAATTTCTCTGATATAATTCGCGCAATTAATGCCTTCCAACTCTATGACATTATATCCACTATTGAGGCATCGCATTTACCTTCTTGGTCATTTACGTATATATTTATGGCCGTAATTGGATGGATCGGATCAGTCTATAGAAATTGAAAAAAAACTCGCGCATTTCGGCTATGAAGGTAAAAATAACCAAGAAGATAATACGCAATGCCAAAACACAGGATTGGAAGGCATTAATTGCGCAAACTGTATCTTATATTTCAATGTGAGTTCAGCTATTCTCCTTAGTGTCTACATCTTTGCTGTTCTGAGATTCGCTTTGTTTTTGGTCGTCAATTTTTATTCGCCATATTTCTGCATGAGTTTCCGCGTATGTCAATATTAATGGACCCAAGATTTGTATATTCATACTTCGCTGCCATGTTCATGAATTTGTTGTACCATATCACATCTCTCAGATATCCAGCCATTTTTATCGCAATTGATCTCTCTTTTATCTTGGCTTCATGTTAACGCCTAGATATCTGAAGGACATGACTTGTTCAATTGTCTGATTACAACCGTCCATTACTAGTTTGCAGCGGATTGGCTCTTTTGCTGCAACTAGGAATCTTCTTTACAGATATTTCCATTTTAAATCGTGTTGCTAAAATGTAGAAGCTATGCAGCATCCTTTGTAGATTATCCTTCTCTTTCACCATGATTACAGCGTCGTCAGCATAACATATTATTTTCAATGACCCCTTGTCCAGTCTGTATCGTCGATCTGTTTTCTTTACGTCTGATATTCCATCCATAATAATGTCGAAGAGGAGTAATTGAATGAGTCTTCCTATCTAATTCCTATTGAGTTTGACACCTCTTCTCAGACTGTTATTTAATGCATGATCATGTTTGTGTTTAGTTTTTTGATTATGGACTATATCTTCTGAAACGTTTTCTTCTTTGAGTGTTTCTACACTACTTTCTACTTACATTCTTCAGTTTCATTCTATCATAAGCTTTGATCAAATCAATGAAATACATAACTGCTGATTTGAATTCCACTGACTTTTCTACTAATTGTCTCATTATAAATATGGCGTCAGTGGTGGATTTGTCCTTTCTGAATCCTTATTGTTCCTCACTGATTCTGATGCGTTTCAAAAGAATCGATTCAATAGTTCGGATGAATAATTTTATGATACTGCTCAGTAGCATGATTTCTCTGTAGTTTTCTGAGTTTTTCATATCATCCTTTTTGAAAATCGGGATGATTACACTTTATTTCTTTGGGGGCTGTCTCGCTGTTAAGGATTGAAAGAAAATTGTTTAACTAACTCCTGTCCGCCATACTTAATCAGTTCGTTGGCTATTTTGTTTAGGTTTGGTGACTTCCTATTTTTTAACTTTTTCGTTTTGTTTTTAACTGATCATTTCTTTTAGCAATCGTGTGTCTATTATGGATAATCCCCTTTGTGATCGTGGGGGTATGTTTTATTGCGCCTTGGATTTTCTGATATAAATTTCGGAAATATCCAGGTGTCGCTATTGATTACTTATGCTTGTGTGAATTCACTTATTTTTTTTCCGTCATTTTAATACTCCCCATATCCTCTTCTGAATTCCGTATAGGTCCCTTTCCATGTCTTCTAGTAAGGTTTGTAAGTATTCCGTTTTTAACTCATCCTAGTATTTATTCTGTTTCTAACTTTTCTATACTCTTCGTATTCTCGTGCTGTTCTGTTGTTGAGGTATTGAAAATAAACTTTCTCTTTTTCTCTTTAATATTTCTTTTATTTCCATCGTGAACTAAAGTGTTTTGATCCTCTGCATTCTTGTTTATTTTTTTCTTGAGCTTTTCTAGAGTTTCCTCTGCCGCCATTACTATATTTTTTTTACTTTCTTCCAACATGTTTTATCTTTGGATTTCGTTTTCTTTGATTTTCGACTTTAGTCTCGCATACAAGTCTCATATAATCTCATTCTTCGTTATTTCAATGTTGAAACTTTTTCTAGGTATTCTTCTTGTATTTTCTTCTTTTGCTGTATTGCTAGAGAAAGACGAACTTTGCATAATATCAATCCAAGGTCAGATGTTTGTCGATGTAAAAGTTCTCAATGTTTTCTGAATTTGGGATGAATGTATTGTTCCGTTCGATATGTTGTAGTCTAATGAGGATGTTTGGTCTCTTAAATTAGACCAAATAATTTTATACAGGGATTTATGGTTGAAGTATGTGTTATTTGTTCGGAATTCATTTTCTGCGCAGAAGGCAATTAATGTTTCTTCGTTCTAATTTAGCATCAATTTATTAAAACGTTGTTTTACATCAGCTACCTCATTGCCAATGCGGATATTTAAGTATCTCAGTATCAATAGCATCTCGTCCTTTGATATTTTATTAATTTCTTGTTGTAGTTGTAGTCGTAGTCTCTGCTTTGGGTTTTTCTACGTCAGATACATATATGTTTATGATGTGTAGTCTTCCCTCTTCTAAATACAGGGTTACTCTCATCATCCTTTTATTAATATAATGTGTTTCTTCAATGTTTCATTTGTATATATTGTTGTGGATGTCGGGAGATATTTCCATTCCCGAAGTTACCCTTCATGTTTATTCTCACCACAATAGTAGAAACCTGGATATCTCCTGTTTCTCTTTTCTTTCCGTTTCATTTTCGATACACACAGACGTATATTTTGTGTCTTTCCAGTTCTAGAATTATTTCTTGATTTCTGCCGTTAAGACTGAATATTCAGCATCAACATACGAGCACATATTTTCTCTATTGTCGTTTGTTTTTTCTTTTATGGGTAGATATTTTTGCGGGTCTCCTCATTCAAACCATTTCCGTCGTCAATAGATCTGTCCTGTTCCACATTATTAATTCTTTGAGCTTTTCTACTTTTTTATCTTAGGTAGGTTGCTAACCAGCGAACCCTTTTCCTTTCTCTGAGTTTGGGACCGACACTAGCAATTACTGGATTATTCAGTATACCCAACACTTATCAGAGGCGGAGTACCATACGAATTAATAAAAAGATTATTACATGCAATATTTCTGCAGACAGTGGACTTGATTGGCATGTATGCGTGTGCATATGATCTGGAGATTGCGCGAATTAAAAGATAAATAAACGATTAGAGCGTTTGGAGAGACTAAATTGTATGATTAGCATACAGTGTGGTGAAGGCGAATGATTGAAAATTGTAGAGGCAGGATATATAAGATTTATTTGCGATACTTTTTGCATTTAGCATATTCCCCATTTCTCTTTTCAACATCTAAATATATATCTATCTCATTTTAAATTCTAAATATATATCTATCTCATTTAAGTTAAATTTTAAGCAACGCGAATATACCTACATAGTAAGAAATAGGCGAGTAAGTTTAGCGCAATATTGCCAACTCTTGAAAATAGAAAAGCTAGACAGTATTTCAAAAATAGCTAAACAACAGCTAGAATTTAGAAATTAAAAAAAATCTAAATTTAAAATACGATTATAATCAGATATATTAATTTATTTGACACAAAAATCAGTTTTTATTATTGTACATAAGCATATTATTATAAAATAAACTAAACAACATATATATTACAATAACATGCATAATATGATATATATATATGATGTAATAAAAATATAAGAACAAACAAAAAGGTAAAAAACTTGTGAAATAATAAATCGTTCCCAAAATTCTCATATTTTTAAGTTAACTAATTTATTTTAATATACTTTTCGGTATTTCACATAATTGCAGCATTTTTTGTGTCTTTTTAAACCATAGCGCATATATAATATATTGAATTTACCATATATTAAGGCTTAACTTACTTTTTGTTTTATTAATTTATTGAGTTGAGTTGGCTGAATATACGCTCAACTTCTATTAGGTGTACAACTTTGTTGTCCGCCGTTTTTTTTCCGAAATTCGAGGCTTTATTGTAAAAAACTGGTTACACATTTATGATTCAAAGTATTGTCCACCGCTGGCCACTACTTTCTCCCATCTTTCGGGTAGCGTACGAATCCCGCGTCGAAAAAACTGATCATCTTTTGAGGCTTTCCACGAATCGATTCAATTTTTTCTTCATAAGAAGGAAACCGGAAGTGCTGGTCAGCCAGGCCGTGTGCCATTGATCGAAACAAGTGATAGTCAGAGGGAGCAACGTCTGGAGAATACGGCGGGTGGGGTAGGACTTCCCATTTCAACGTTTCCAAGTATGTCTTGACCAACATGGAGTCGAGCATTGTCATGCTGCAAAATCACTTTATCGTGTCTCTCGTTGTATTGCGGCCGTTTGTCTTTCAATGCTCGGCTCAAACGCATCAATTGCGTTCGATACCGATCGCCTGTGATTGTTTCAGTCGGTTTTAACAGTTCATAATACACTACGCCGAATTGGTCCCACCAAATACAGAGCGTGACCTTGGACGTCAAAATCACCGTTCTTGAAGCGTTGAAACCACTCGTGACACGTTCTTTCACTAATAGCGGCTTCACCATAAGTATTTGAGAGCATTTGATGAGCCTCAGGCGCAGATTTCTTTATATTGAAGCAAAAAATTAAAATCTTCCGCAAATGACGAGAATTCTCGTAAACTGACATTTTCAATCGAGAATAACTTTATGATGCAGACACACATCGACTAATGTTTCTATGGGGTTATGTTGACAGATGCCCAAGTTTATTGTATGACGTCTATGATCTATTTATTTTGACCACCACTTACCGCTAAAGCCATCTATAGGAAAACGGCGGAAGCAAAGTTGTACACCTAATATATTTGATTCTGGAAACATAAAAAATAGTAACTATTTCTATAATTTCTATAATTTTAAAAAGACTTTTTGCTATAGCTTCTCGATTTATATATTTCTCTTAAAAAAACGAAATGATTGAAATAATTCTACTGGCGTTATGAGCATTAAATCCCTTATAAAAAAAACTTAAAATTTGAGTATTTACATTTAATTTAAAGTTCCGAACTGAACTTGAGCGTTATCCTCAATTTAAGAGTTAACTTAAGTGTTACTCTTAAAATTGTATTATTTATTTTATAAGATAACTTAATTCAATTTCATTACTAAATACGTATTCTTGATCTGCATTATATTTCGAAATGCACATAACAAAATTATAATTAAAAGAAAACATGCTTCTTCCTCGTATTTAGAAATTAATTTCCGTATTTTCCTAAACGGTCACATTTAATCTTGTACCTCATCTAACGATGCTAAATCTCTGCAATCATACGAGAACTGCTTCGTTAATTTTCGAATTCTTAATGTTAATGAATGGGAGGGGGTGACATCCAATTGGACTCGGTTCAATTGAACACACTTAATTGGACACGAAGTGAAATATCATGTATGTCTCAGAGCAAACTGTACATAACGCCACGTAATTTAGATTTCAATTATTTCATTTTGTGCAAATACCGCGCAATTCGACATCGATCGATTAATCGATAATCGATAAACATCGATTGATTGAACACCGATTTCGCAGTAGTATTCGACTTTCTTTAAGGATTAATATCTCGTTAACTTACAAAATAGTAGAGAATTTTTCGATTCAATTTAGTCCGCTCTATCTGCCCATGAAATATTTGGCGATTATTTCCAGACACCCTGTATAAAAAAAAATTATTTGTGAATAAGAGAGAAGTGTAAGAGAGTAAGAGAGAAGTGAGGTAGTAAAAGAGGAGTAAATACAGAGAATGCGATAGAAGATTGAAGAGATGCGAAATTGTATGAAAAGGAAAGATAAAAGATTGAAGGAGAAATGGACAAGGCAGATGGAAAAAATAGAGGATTAAGGGATTGATAGAGAAATACAAAGAGCTAGAGACTAAGTATGAACAACTAGAAGGAAAAAAGACAGAAAGCAGCACGAAAGAAGATAGTGGACAAGGGGAGGATAGGAGTGTGACAAGTGAAAAGGGAAGTTGCAGTTCCTATGTAGAGATCGGTTTTTAGCGAGGAAGGACTGAGCAGTAGAGAAGTTAATATTCTGAAGAAATAGATGACAAATAGTAAAAGAGAAGAAAGGAGAAGAAAGTTTGTAATTAGGAATTTTTAGATAACTAAAGAAGGTAAGGTAATAGAAAGTAGTATAGAGAGGCAGAAAGAAGCAGAGATAGGCATAAGAGAGTGATTAAAAGACATGGGAAATTGTAACATTGTAATTAGAGAGCGTGAAGATGTATTAGTAAAGATGCATTAGTAAAATGTGAAGAGGATAAAAAGTAGATTATGAGACACAAGCATAAATTCAAAGAGGAAAAGATTTTCATCACTAGAAGCCTTGGATGTCAACTATACCATCGTTTGGAAGTCATTGAAAAGGCGCTATTAATAATCAATATGCATATAGAAGGATTTGAACTAGCAAAGTAAAATCATGCTAACCTCAGAAATATGGTTAACAAAGTTTGGGCTCATATTCATTTGCTTCAAGTTTCAAAGTTGCCATTACAATATTGGGACACTGTCGTCATACTTGATCACTAACAAATTTGATAACGCAACGAGAGAGAAAAGGGAAAAAAAATCTGAAACAGATCAATCAATTGCCTACGTTGGAAGAAATGAATTTGATAAAGCAATGAGAGAAGAATGGGAAAAAGAAATCAGCCTGAAACGGACCGATCAATTGCCTACATTGAAAGAAATGATAGTCTTTATGCAAAGCGTTGTGTCATGATTGAAATGACAGATAAAAGCAAACCGAGTCAATTAAGGGAAAGAAAACAGACAAGAAAGTAGAAGCAACTGCAATGACATGTCTTCACTGCGCGGGTTCTTATTTAATTTTTAAATGAGAAATTTTTGAAATTATATCCACAATAGAGATATTTAGAAATAAAACAAAAAAACTTCTGCATTAAGCCTATTCTAGAATTGCATGAGCGTAGTTGTAAGAATCGACTAATCATAGTCGAATATTTTCTTTTATTTGATTACAATTGTTTAACTTTTACAACTACAATTATTTACAACTACGCTTACGCAATTGTAGAATGGGTTTTAACTGTCTCAAAACAGAGCATATGGGCCAAAAAGCTGGACATCTTTATGCAAAAAGTATAATCTCAAGTATAATCTCAAGCATAATACTTTGTTACACAAGAAGCGGAAAACTTCAAAAAAGAAGAGTCAGAAAACAAGCCAAATAGAAGCTGTTTTAGCAGCACATCACAGTTAATTTCTTGTGGAAGAGAAAGAAATTCACAAAAAACGGAAGCTGTATTTAAGAGTCGGATGTTATCAAATAACAACACAATGCGTTCCGAAACATACAAGGTTAGTAATTCTTTCAACAGCGTACATATAAATGACATCGAATGGAACATATAAATGCAGAGCTTCATTGGATCCTGGATCTCAATCAAATATAATAACAAAGGAGCTAACCAATAAATTAAAGATCCCATGTAAGGAAATCAATACCGTACATGCCTGCGTGTGTGCATGTAAGGGGTCAGGGAGGGGAAAGTGCACTCAGATGCTGGGTCTGAGGGAGGGGGAGTGTGTCACTGAGGTATTAGAAGGTAAGAAGGGCTGTTCATTCTCTCTCTCTCTCTCTCNCTCTNTACTCTCTACGTCTACGTACTCGTCTACGTACGTACGTACGTACGTACGTACGTACGTACG
>NW_012130066.1:12954297-12966617 GCF_000143395.1 Atta cephalotes | reverse complement strand
ACGGTTACGTACGGTACGTACGTACGTCGGTACGTCGGTTACGGTACGGGGTTACGTACGTAGTACGTACGTACGTTAGTACGTTACGTACGTCGTACTCTCTCTCTCTCTCTCTCTCTCTCTCTCTCTCTCTCTCTCTCTCTCTCTCTCTCTCTCTCTCTCTCTCTCTCTCTCTCTCTCTCTCTCTCGCTCGTTGTGTTTTCTCCTACCCATTGTATGATGCAGTTCTCTCTGACCTACCCGTTGCGATTCTTAGGGAAAGTAACAACGGGATCGCGATAAGGAAAAATGCGTAGGTATCGAAGTTACGTCATAGGAAGAGGGAGGGGAGGGGGGGACGAAAAAATATTTTAGAATTGCGGAGAAAATCCAAAAAGAAACAGAGATTTGAATTATAATTTTTATTATTCAATTTTTATTTCAATAACTTGATAACTTAATTTATTTGATGAAAAACTATAATCCTTCTTATTATACATAATTCTAAACCCTCGAATAGAAGTAAAGGGAAAAAGGAGATTGAAAATAATTCAAAAAATTGAGTAATATAATATTAAAGTATCATATTATATATTTCTTTTACAAAGTATTAATTTATGTCTTATTTTAAATGTAACGCAATGTATACAATTTTATCTGAAGCGCACATTACTAATTCACACTCCATGAGTTTCATTTTTTTAATACATTGCATTTATTTTTAATATAATTTTGGCGTACAATAATCACAAATTGTTGAAAATGTATTCTCGCGCACGCGATTTTATTAAAAAGATATAATATTTATTTTGTGATTTTTATGATGCGATTTAATAATAGAATGATACGAGCGCAATTACAATATTTTAATAGGATAAGATAAGTAACCGAGTGCGCTATTTCTTACTATCCATTACCTATCATCTTTCTCCTAATACATTTTCTCTTCGACTCTCACGTTTTCACTCTTTCTTCGCACGCAAAGATTTAAGATTTTTATTTAAATTTGAATTAATGAATGCTAATCGAACATTCAATGAGAGCGCGATGACATCGTTAAAAGCGTCGGCATAGTGTAACATGAAACCACCGAGAAATGAGCGAAGGAAAAGAACACAAAGGTAGCAAAATAATTTCATAACCCATATACAGTTCAAATATATATATATATATATATATATATTTTTTAACACAGTTTTTTCTATAAAACAGAATGAGAAATATATTTATTAACTTATTTTATTTTTATACATATATAATTATAAAGTTATGTTTTTTTTCACGAAAGGTCCCTAGTCTCTCTGCGTCATTGTCACCTTCTCTCTCATTTTCGCTCAATATACGGCTCATTGTCATACCGTCATTCATCAGAATCTTTAAATATCTCTTATATTCTTTCACTATATCGATTATGCATAATCACAGTTATATGATCCCTGAAACATACAAGGGCAAGATTTACAACAGCACAAATTAATAGATCTCATCTGCACATGAAGCATTTATCGCATGCAAAATAATAAGAATTTGATCGCGTGCAGAGCACTATTGCGAAACTGAGTGTACGAAGTACACCCTAACACCTATATCGACGATATATTATCATCTCGAGCGTAATGTGAAGTCACTGCTCCACCTCAATGTCTATGATCATTAATATATGTACTTACATTGTTTCTAACAATTGATGCTCCTGAGCAACGCGAACATTAATCTGCAGTGAATCAGATGCGTTTCGGTTGATGTTAGTAAACGCCTGATTTATTCGTTGCACAGTGGCTGATAATGCTTCGGTTCTACTGATCAAAATCGAAGCTTTCGCATGTATTATACCCACAGTTAAGAGATTGTGTATGTTCTTCATCGTTCAAAAGACTAATCAACAGACTAACTGACTGATAGAGTTCGATTTTTACAAAAGATTTGAAATGATTGAAATCTTTCTTCAAGTCTAGTGAGAGTGCGAAGAAAAGTCATTGCTGTCTAGAATTCAGAGATATATGCTTGATGTAACAAAAAAAGTTTAGACTACCATGATAAATCTTGATATTTATTTGTTTTTTTTCCACTACCAAAAAAAGGTTATCGAAGAATGTATTTCTTTTTCTTTTGAGAAATTCCAAGTTACCTGACATGAAAAAAATGAGTTATGTATAAAAATAAATCATCCTCCTATTATTATTGTGCTACATATATATCCCCTATTATTATTGAATACATATCGAATATTTTATTTAACTATGTGTACTACTGAACAACTATCATTATTGATAGATTCTTAATTACAGAAAAAGGAAAAAGAAATTAAAGCTAATATTTTTTAAAAAATTTCACTTTATTTTTTAAATTTGATACATTTGCGACCACCAATTATATATTTTAAATACATTTTGTGTGAACGCACAATTCTTAATATGTTTTCCACATCGTACAGTATTAGTAATATCCAGATTACATAAAGAATCTATATCTTTGTAATCAGCATCCAAGGTCTCAATGATTAAGTCATCGCTATTGAGTATCAGCCAACCTATTCACGTTTTTTAAATCCTTTAACGTATTCGAGAGCATTATTGTCATCATTCTCTTCCACACTAATTACAGCTATTGTAATTAGGCGTTTCACTATGCTGTACGGAATCATGTCTTCCCATTGCAATCCACGTGACAAGCACTCAGCTAGGAAGCGTAGTCCTTTTCGGATTTTGTCAAGAAGTTCCATGGCATAGAACGTGTAAAAATGTAATGAAAGAATGGTTCCGTTTCTCAATATTGTCACTTCCTTCCTTCACAATATATTTCCTTCCAATGATAAATCGTTGTACAAACAATCAAATTAGGCATGCATTATAAAAGCGTGTTTTCCTTATGTCATTGTGTGACAACGATATTTCAATGAGATTTTAAATCGAGAGGTGACACACACATTCTTTTGTTATTGAATATTATCATGCTTACTGAATATTAGGGAATATATGGGAATATGTGGGAAAAAGTTCGTGGCGTTTTTTTAATGCCATCTAACGGGAAAAACGCCACGAACTTTTTCCCACACCTAATATGAGTAGACAAAAAATGAATATTTACTTACAATATTGTTACATTAAAGATTCTTTAAATTAATACTTTATAAATACGCTATGATGTAATTTTTTATTATTGAATGCAAAATCGCATTGAGAGATGTCATGATATAATCGATATATATTATGACATCTCTCAATGTGATCTAAGTTTCTTTTTTAATCCGAAGAATTTGTTACATCTATATTTTAAAATTAATAAATTTCAAATTATATATTACAGATATGATGTATCTTCAAATCGTAAAAAATATATAATTCTAAATGTATGAATAAGTATAAAATGCTAAAATGCGAATAATATGTTTTAATGTTTTCATGCAAACATTCGAAATTCAAATTATCTTAAAGAATTCGTTACTTGCGTGCTTTTAATATTAAAAATGTTATTAATTCTTTTTAAAAATTCTTTTAAGTATAAGAGACCAATATTGTTGGTGAACCTAAACTATTAAAAAATAAATATATTATTTCTTCGAATGTTCTTGCACGGTCTATGTTTACTGCTATAATATCAAATCATTCTTTAATAATAACGATCATTTATTGTTATAATAAAATTAAATTGCTGCAAAATATGGTTCTGTCTCATTATTCGATCAATAACAAGTTTTCTATAGATACAACGGTTTAAATTCGTAACATTAGCTATACAGTTTAAATTTATTTCATGTTATTATACATTTTATTAATTTAGTTCTTTTTTCTTATACATTTATCTTTATAATATAATTACTTTTTTATTTAATTACTTTTTTAATTACTGGAAATATTAATTTTATTAATAAAAGATTTTTATTGTATGTAAAATGCTTATAAGTAAAGCTTCAACAAGAAATAACATATATATAGGATGTCTGGAAATTACCGCCAAATATTTCATGGACAAATAGAATAGTGTAAATTGAATCGAAAAATCCTCTATTATTTTGTAAGTTTCCCCAATAGTTTCCCCAATAGTTGAGATATTAATCCTTAAAGATTGTCGAATACGCGCGCACGTCCGGCCTATTATTGCGAAGTGTATACACCCGCCGATCGCTTAGCGCGTGGGCCGTGGGAAGCCTGCCAAGCGCGCCATTCGAGCAATGGAAGCTTGCGGCAATGCGCGGCGCGAGGCGCTTGCCAGCCAATCCTCAACTCCTCGCGCGGCAAGTCATCGCGATGGCGAATATTCGGCGCTTCAGAAATTAATATTTCGAAAATCGGGAAATGATCGAAATTTTTTTGAGAACTCAATTTAGTTCGCTCTAAACCGTATATACAGAAAAATGTTACATATGTATAAATATGACTTGTCTTAAATAAAGAATAAATATATTTTAAACGAGTATTTGATAATTTTACCGACAACGTTCGTGAATATATAGATAGTGCAAGCTAAACTGAGTCGAAAAATCCTTAATCATTTTATAATTTTCGCAATGTATTTAACAAGATATTAATTATTAAAATATTAGTTTTCAAAAATTTTTTACTTATGTACTATCAATACTTTACAGAAAAACAGCAAGAGACAAAATTCTTTATTTTATTCTCATAAAACTCTAGAAATCTTTTTAGAATTTTTTAATAAATCAATCTTTTAGTACTGCATTTTTTTATTAACAATTATTTTTATCAAAATTTTGAAAAAATACGGTACTAAAAAATTCTAAAAAAATTCCTAGAGCTTTATGAAAAGAAAATGGACAATATTTGTGTATTTCTTGCTCTATTTCTGTAAAATTGATAGTACTTGAGTAAAAAATTCTTGAAAATTAATATTCAGGGATATTTAGTAATTAATATCTTGTTAACTATCACGAAAATTACAAAACAGTACAGAGCTTGTTGATTTAGTTTAATCCGTTCTATCTTATTCACGAACATTGTCGGTAAAATTAGCAAATACTCTTTTAAAATACATTTATTATTTATTTAAAACAAGTCGTATTTATACATATGTAACATTTTTCTATATGTACGCTTTAGATCGAACCAAATTGAGTTTTCAAAAAGATTTCAATCATTTCCCTATTTTCGAAATATTAATTTCTGAAGCGCCGAATATTCGCAATCGCGTTGGCTTGCCACGCGCGGTTTGGGATTGGCAAGGGCCCCGCGCCGCGCACTGCCGCAAGCAGTAGCGTCTATAGCTCGAATGACGCGCTTGCCAGGCTTCCCCGCTCCCCACGGTCCACGCGCTAAGCGATTGGTATACACTTCGCAGTAATAGGCGGACGCGATATCCGGCTATCTTTAAGGATTAATATCTCGTTAACTATTGAGGATACTTACAAAATGGTAGAGGATTTTTCGATTCAATTTAATCCATTCTATCTGCCCATGAAATATAACATTTAACCGTGTTAGATACGATTTTGCATAAGTATAATATAAAAATTTTATTCTATGGAAATCGATATGTCACAGCATGTTTTGCGATTAGATTACTCTGTTGTATACGTAGAAACACAATTTTGCATATGTCAATCGTGCCGACTTGAGCATACTTGTTGTCAATGATTAAGTAAGTGAACATCTGTTTGATCAATAACTAGTGAATATCATCTTCAAGGCAACGTGTATGAACACACAATTATAATACATAATTTTACAGAATTGTGTATGTACGTATATATATATAAATTCACACCGAAATATTTATGCAATAAGATCAATTTTGATCGAAATAGGGTTTCTTTTACTTAATTGACGGAATTAAAATTTATTTATCTAATTAAAGAAATTTTTATACAATTTATAATGTATATATTGTGTATGAATGTATATAAATATATAAATACATATATATATATATTAGGTATACAACTTTGCTTCCGCCGTTTTCCTATAGATGGCTTTAGTAAGTGGTGGTCGAAATAAATAGATCATAGACGTCATACAATAAACTTGGGCATTTGCCAACATAACCCCATAGAAACATTAGTCGATTTGTGTCTGCATCATAAAGTTATTCTCGATTGAAAATGTCAGTTTACGAACCAAATTCTCGTCATTTGCGGGAGGTTTTAATTTTTTGCTTCAATATGAAGAAATCTGCGGCTGAGGCTCATCGAATGCTCTCAAATACTTATGGTGAGGCCGCTATTAGTGAAAGAACGTGTCGTGAGTGGATTCAAGAACGGTGATTTAGACGTCGAAGACCGGCATAGCGGTGGAAGAGAGAAGGTTTTCGAAGATGCAGAATTGGAGGCATTACTTGAGCAAAACTCGTGTCAAAATCAAGAAGAATTGGCACGATCATTGGGAGTGACTCAACAAGCCATTTCAAAACGCCTCAAAGCCATGGGAATGATTCAGAAGCAAGGAAATTGGGTGCCGTACGAATTGAAGTCGAGAGATGTTGAACGGCGTTTGTTTGCTTGTGAACAGCTGCTTGAAAGGCAAAGACGGAAGAGATTTCTGCATCGCATTGTGGGGACGAAAAATGGGTTCATTACGATAATCCCAAGCGCAAAAAATCATGGGGAATTCCCGGCCATCCACGTCGACGGCCAAACCGAATATTCACGGCTCCAAGGTCATGCTCTGTATTTGGTGGGACCAGCTCGGCGTAGTGTATTATGAACTGTTAAAACCGACTGAAACAATCACAGGCGATCGGTATCGAACGCAATTAATGCGTTTGAGCCGAGCATTGAAAGACAAACGACCGCAATACAACGAGAGACACGATAAAGTGATTTTGCAGCATGACAATGCTCGACCCCATGTTGCGAAAGTGGTCAAGACATACTTGGAAACGTTGAAATGGGAAGTCCTACCCCACCCGCCGTATTCTCTAGACGTTGCTCCCTCTGACTATCACTTGTTTCGATCAATGGCACACGGCCTGGCTGATCAGCACTTCCGGTCTTATGAAGAAGTAAAAAATTGGATCAATTCGTGGATAGCCTCAAAAGATGACCAGTTTTTTCGACGCGGAATTCGTACGCTACCCGAAAGATGGGAGAAAGTAGTGGCCAGCGATAGACAATACTTTGAATCATAAATGTATAACCAGTTTTTTACAATAAAGCCTCGAATTTACGGAAAAAAAACGGAACGGAAGCAAAGTTGGACACCTAATATATATATATATATATATATATTATATATATATATATATATTATATATATATATTATAAATATACATGTTATTTCTTGTTGAAACTTTACTTATAAACAGTTTATATCAGAAACAAAAACTTTTTTATGAATAAAATTAATATTTCCTGTAATTAAAAAAGTAATTAAATATTATAAAAATAAGTGTATAAGAAAAAAGAATTAAATTAATAACGTATAATTATATGAAATAAATTTAAAGACTCTATAGCTAATGTTACGAATTTACCGTTGTATCCGTAGAAAGCTTGTTATTGACCGCAATAACGAGACAGAACTATATTTCGCAGCAATTTAATTTTAATTCTATTATAACAATAAATGAATCGTTAAACAATGATTTGGTATTATAGCAGTGAACATAGATCATGCAAGAGCGAAGAAATAATGTATTTATTTTTTAACAGTTTAGGTTAATCAATATTGGTTACCTTTAAAAAGAATTCATAACGTTTTTAACATTAAAAGTATGCGAGTAACGAATTCTTTAAGATAATTTAAATTTCGATAACGAACCTTTGGAAACATTATTATAAAACATATTATTCATTTTAGCATTTATACTTACTTATACATTTAGAATTATATATTTTTTTATTATGATTTGATTATATATTTTTTTATTACGAGGATGCATCATATCTGTAATAATATTTAATGTGAAATTTATTAATTTTAAAATATAGACGTAACAAATTCTTTAAATTAAGTAAAAAGAAGTAAAAAGAAACTCAGATCGCTTTGAAAGATATTATGATATAATCGATTTTGCATTCAATAATAAAAAATTACACCATAACTATTTAGAAAGTATAACTTAAAGAATCTTTAATGTAACAATATTGTAAGTAAATATTCATTTTTTTGTCTACTCATATTCAGTAAGCGTGACAATATTCAATAATAAAGGAATATATGTGTCACCTCTGGAAATGATTTAAAATCTCTTTGAAAAATCATGAAACACAATATAAGGAAAAAACACATTTTTATGATGCATGCCTAATTTAATTGTTTGTACAAAGATGTATAATTGAAAGGAAATTTATCGTGAAGGAAATGACAGTGTTGAGAAACGGAACCATTCTCTCAATGCATTTTTACATGTCTCATACTATGGAACTTCTTGATAAAATCTGAAAAGGACTGTGCTTCTTAGCTAAGTGCTTGTCATCATGGATTGCAATGGGAAAATTCCGTACAACATGATGAAACGCCTGATTACAATAGCTGTAATTGGTGTAGAAGAGAATGATGACAATAATGTTCTTATATACGTTAAAGGATTTAAAAAACGCGAACTGACTGATATACTCAATAGGAATGACTTGATCATTGAGATCCTGGATACTGATTACAAAGATATAGATTCTTTATGTAATCTGGATATTACTAATATGATGTGGAAAACATCAGTATTAGTTAAGAATTATGTTACAGAATGTGTTCAAAATATACAACTGGTGATCGCAATGGTAAATGTATCAAATTTAAAAAATAAAGAAAAATTTTAAAAATAAAATGAGATTTTTTTTTTAAATTTCTTTTCCCTTTTTCTATAATTAAGAATCTATCTATCAATAATGATAGCTGTTCAGTAGTAAACTTAGTTAAATAAAATGTTCGATATGTATTCAATAATAATAGTAGGGGTATATATATAGTATAATAATAATAAGGAGATGATTCATTTTTATACATAGCTCATTTTCTTCATGTCAGGTAACTTGGAATTTCTCAAATGTAAGAGAAATACATTCTTCGATAACGTTTTTTTGATAGTAGAAAAAAAGCAAAAATCAAGACAATAGACTTATCATGGTAGTGATTTAAACTTTTTCTGTTACAAGCATACATCCCTAAATTCTAGACAGTGATTTTTCTTCGCACTCTCACTAGACTTGAAGAAAGATTTCAATCATTTCAAATCTCTTGTAAAAATCGAACTCTAATAGTTGGTTAGTCTGTCGGTTAGTCTTACAATATGAACGATAGAGAACATACACAATCTTTTAACTGTGGGTATAATACAAACTTCGATTTTGATCAATAGAACCGAAGATTATCAGCCACTGTGCAATGAATAAATCAAGCGTTCATTAATATCGAAACGCACCTGATTCATTGCAAATTAATGTTCGCGTTGCTCAAGAGCACCAATTGTTAGGAACATTTGTAAATACATATATTAATGATTATAGACATTGAGGTGGAGCAGTAACTTCGCGTTAGGCTCGATGTGATAGTCATGATATAGGTATTAGCGTGTACGAAACTTCGTACACTCATTCGCAATACTTTGCGTGATCAAGATCTTATTATTTTTCATGCGATAAATGCTTCATGTGCAGATGAGATCTATTAATTTGTGCTGTTGTAACTCTTGCCATTGTATGTTTCAGGGATCATATAGATGCTGCGATTATGCAAACAATCAGATGACAGATATAGTAGAAGAATGTAAGAGATATTTTGATGGACGACGTTATAGCAATGAGTCATATATTGAATGAAAATAACAGAGAAGATGACAATAATGACGCAGAGAGACCGGGAACCTCTCGTGAAAAAACATAACTTTATAATTATATCATATATGTATAAAAATAAAATAAGTCAATAAATATATTTCTCATTATATCATATATGTATAAAAATAAAATAAGTCAATAAATATATTTCTCATTCTATTTTATAAAAAAAGCTGTGCTAAAATATATATATATATATATTTGAACTGTATATTTAGATTATGAAATTATTCTGTTACCTTTCTGTTATATTCTGCTATCTTTCTTTTCCTTCGTTCATCTTTCGCTTATCCTTCCTTGGCGGTTTCATATTACACCATGTCGATGTTATCATAATGCTTTTAACGGTGTCATTGCGCTCTCATTGAATGTTCGATTTGCACTCATTAATTCGAATTGGAATAAAAATCTTAAATCTTTGCGTGCGAAAAAAGAGACAAAACGGGAGAGAGAGAATGCAATAGGAGAAAGATGATAAGTAATAGATAGTATTAGGAGTACAAATAAGTTTCCGCCGTTTGCAAAAGACGGCGCCACTAATAAATTATAGTTAAAATTGTTTGATGTAAAACGACATATCGTAAGATTGGACATCCACCATAACCTTGAAATATTAGCGATTTTGTATCAGCATCATATTTTTTTTTTGTACGAAGATGTCGAGTATTGAGCCGAATAGGTATCATTTGTGGGAACTTTTGATTTACTTCTTTAATTTGAAGAAATCTGCAGCTGAGACTCATAGATTGCTTGTAGAAGCATTTGTTGATGCTGCCTTAAGTGAGAGAAGTTGTCGTGAGTGGTTTCAAAAGTCTAGAATGGTGAATTTGACGTCGAAGACAAAGAACGTAGCAGAAGACCGAAAGTGTACGAAGACGCGGAATTGGAAGTATTATTGGATGAAGATTCGTGCCAAACGCAAAAAGAACTTGCAGTTACATTAGGAGTGACTCAACAAACAATTTCATATCGTTTGAAATCATTGGGAATGATTCAAAAGCAAGGGAATTGGGTTCCATATGAACGCCAAGAAACGTTGAACGCCGATTTTTCACATGTGAAATGCTGCTTGCCAGGCATAAATGAAAGAGTTTTTTGCATCATATAGTCACTGATGAAAAATGGATCCATTACGATAACCCAAAAAAAGAAATCATGGGGACCTGGCCATGCCTTCAACATCGACAGCTAAGCCGAATATTCATGGAAAAAACTCATGTTGTGGGTATTTGGTGGGATCAGCTTGGTGTCGTGTATTATGAGTTGCTCAAACCGAACGAGACTACTGGGCTCTTTACCGAACACAATTGATGACATTGAGTCGAGCACTCAAGGAAAAACGCGCCCACTACTACTCTAGGCATGACAAAATTATTCTCCTGCATGATAATGCTCGACCATATGTTGCGGCGCAGGTCAAAATCTACTTAGAAATGGAAAGTTCTACTTCACTCGCCGTATTCTCCAGACATTGCTCCTTCCGACTACACTTGTTCCAATCGATGACGCATGGCTTGTCTGAGCAGCACATCATATGAAGATACCAAAAATTGTATCGATGATTGGATAGCCTCAAAAGATGAAACATTCTTCCGACGCAGTTTCTGATATGTTACCAGAAAGATGGGAAAAAATAGTGGCTAGCGATGGCCATTACTTTGAAAACATTATGTATCGTTCTTTCATAATAAATGTTTAATTTTTTATAAAAAACGGCGGAAACTTATTTGTACTCCCAATAGTAAGAGATAGCACGCTCGGTTACTCTTATACTATTAAAATATTATAATTGCGCTCTTATCATTCTATTGTTAAATCGTATCATAAAAATCACAAAATAAATATCATATCTTTTTAATAAAATCGCGTGCGAAAGAATACATTTTCAACAATTTATGATTACTGTACGCCAAAATTGTATTAAAAATAAATGCAATATATTAAGAAAAGTACGTAAAGTTTATGATGAAACTTCAGTCATGGAGTGTGAATTAGTAATGTGCGCTTCAAATAAAATTGTATACTAGGTTACATTTAAAGTAAGATATACATTTTTTGTGAAAAAAAATATATAATATAATACTTTAATATTACTCAATTTTTTGAATTATTTTCACTCTCCTTTTTCCCCTTGCCTTTATTCGGCGGTTTAGAATTATATATGATAAGAAGGCTTATAGTTTTTCATCAAATAAGTTAATCGAATTACTGAAATAAAAATTGAATAATAAAAGTTGTAATTCTTATCTCTGTTTCTTTTTGGGTTTTCTTCACATATCCTAAAACATTTTATCGCCCCTCCGTTACGCAACTTCGATACCTATGGGTTCCCGTTTTTCCTTATCACGAATGGAAACGAGTCTTGTTCCTTTTCCTAAGGACCGCAACGGGTAGGAAAGAAAGGACAACGGGTTGAAAAGCGTACGCAACGAGAGAGAGAGAGAGAGAGAGAGAGAGAGAGAGAGAGAGAGAGAGAGAGAGAGAGAGAGAGAGAGAGAGAGAGAGAGAGAGAGAACGAGTACGTAGTACGTACGTACGTACGTACGTACGTACGTACGTACGTACGTACGTACGTACGTACGTACGTACGTACGTTACGTACGTACGTACGTA
>NW_012130066.1:12942747-12954101 GCF_000143395.1 Atta cephalotes | reverse complement strand
TAGTAGACGACGTAGTAGTAGTAGTAGTAGTAGTAGTAGTAGTAGTAGAACGTAAGACGTAAGAGTACGTAGTAGTAGAGAGAGAGTAGTAGAGAGANGNGAGAGAGAGAGAGAGAAGGAACAACCCCTTTTATCCTTTAATCCCAACGCTTCTTCTCCTTCGGATTTGAGTGCTTTTTCTTTTCCCACACATACATGCTACATGTACGTATACGCACTAACACTACACATCGTGCATCGTGGCCTAGAATCGGTGTATAAATTTCTACTGAGAATTCTACTGAGAATTCTACTGAGATTCTACTGAGAATCGGCCTGAAACTGTTACTCGAATGTGAAAATATCATAGGACAGAAAAAATTCGAATAAATATCCTGTATAGGGGAGGCTCCAATGATCTTGATATTTACCAATGTTATATTACCAATGTTGTGATCTTGAGTGACCTCCAATAAATTTTAGCCGTCGCTCGTTATTCGTTAAATAGTTATTGACAAAAAAGTTCAAAAAAAGTTTTATTTCTGCTATGTATAGGATAAATACGCTGGAATTTACGCCGCAGATATCAGAAAAAATAGAAAGAATAGGGATAATTTTCCCACAACTATTCTATTACGTGTCTTTATGTTATATTTGTATTGTGTTATGATTTCTTATTGTCAATATTAATGAAATTATTGTGAGTTGAACCGATTTGTGTCACTGTAATAAGTAGCGTTATAAATTATAATCGATTTGTCTGTAGTAAGTAACATCATTAATTATAAACTACATAAAATGATTACGCGTAAAAGACTTAGTGATTATTTCGTGATACATAAGTGTGAAGGAATACGTAAATTATATTGTATAGCAAAATACAAGTGCTTTGCTCTTATATTCTTTGTTTAGTTTTATTGTATTGTATATCCTACCTGTTTGAGATATATGGCATTTTTAGCGGGCGGAATTTATGCCCATAGCATACAAAGTACAAAGACTTAATGCACTAACAAATGCAATAAGCATTACATGAAATATGTACCTCATGCAATAACGCTTGTAATATATGCAGGAAGATTGTAATTATTACCTATTACTTCATATACATATTTAGGGGAGAGAGGGGGTAGCTTTCAACAGTTTTTCTTCTTAGGCTCAAAATTATTATCGATTATGTAATGAAATTATTTCAATTTCTATTGTAATAGTAGTTACTGCAGATATTGAAGTACAATAATAAATCACATTGAAACAAATATTATAACAACATATGTATTTTACAATAAGACCATTTATATTACCATAAATACATTACTTTAAATACGAAGCGCCACTACGGTCTGAATGTTAAGATGTTGAACTATTATATATATTCATATAAATGAATTAATTTCAGAAATGATAATTGCGTGCTGACGTTCGTCGAACGTTCAATACAATCAATCTGAAATATTAATAATCCCTTCAAATTTTCCAAATTTAATCTTAAAAAACTTATAGTGAAAAATATTGCCCTAGCCGGGAGTCGAACCCGGATCTCTTGAATTCTGTGTGAGCATCCTAAGCCTTTAGACTACTGAGATCTTAGCAATATTCCTCGTAATAATCGATATGTATAGACAGTACGCATTATAGATGGGCATATAAAAATGAAAGATTAGACGTTTCTTATATACTAATTTATTTATACAAATAGGAGTATATATTTTTTTATTGTAATATAAAAGTACACAAACAAAAAGTTAAACATTTTTTAATGATTATGTTAATCAAAATAAAATTCAAATCATAATAATATTAAATTATAAAAATTTAAGTTTTATTAAATATATTATCTCTCTTAATTCTTTTCTTAGAAAAGCAATAAAATAAATTAATTTGAAAGAACAATTAATCAAAAATTCTTGGAAAAACTGTATCCGCTAATGTAACTGAAAATATGAAAAATCGACCATTGGATTGATGCATTTCTGGAAGTTTTTTCAATTTTAATTGGTGATGGTAACTTGGCGATTATTAATCTTATTGACAGACCATTTATTTTCCTTAGTTAGTTTAAAAAAGAAAAATTTTTAAAATTTTGTTTGTTTTTTTAAAAAATTTGGCAGTAAAAAAGTAAGAATGTTTTTCAGTTTTTCCCCCTGTGTAGGACGAATTTGTCTTTTGTGATGAACGTTTTACTAATACGAAATCACCTGGATTTAAATTCTTATAGGTTAATTCAATATTTAATGTTGAAAATATTTGTTGATCTTCATCGATGAAATATAAGTTATACTTAAGTCGTTATTTACTGAAAAAGAACAATTATTAAAAGATTAATTTAATTTTAAATTTAATTTTTCAAAACTTTTAGATATGAAAGCCCTTTTACCTTTCTTCGATAATGTTGCCTACTTCTTATTAAGGCAATCCTGATTTTTACAAATGTTTCTATCGTTCTGCTTCCTCTATTTTATTCTTTTCTAGAATACTTGTTAAAATGCGTGATTTTCTCTTCTTTCTTCTCCTTATTCTTTTTCTTTCGCGGAGTTGCTTTAGGAAAAGGTCTTACTATTTCAGGTAATATAACGTCAGCCGAAAAATCTGGATTCATAGTTGCGTTTTCAGTGAAATTAGATGATTTGACTTTCAATTGGAGATGGAACATCTACGATCATTAATGACGATTCATTAGTGTAAACATTTGCATTTGAACATCCTTGATCAATATGAACTGTAGAAATTGATTTTGTAAGGGGACGATTTGTTACCTCCGCACATTCTTCGTCGATGAATGCATTTATATTGAATGGATAAATACCAGACTTCGAAAATTCTGAAATAATATTGTTGGGTGTAAATGCAGCATTATATGGAGGCATCACGATACCTGTTAAATCGTAGATTGTGATCGTTTTTCGAGGGTGATTAAGTAACCAATCATTTTGTGCAATTGAAAGTCTCTGCTTAAACGATCTCATAACTGCAATACCCAGAGAAGTTGAAGAGTGTGGAGAAAAAGTAAGAAGGATAATGCCATTTTCACGGCAAAACTGTATAGTATCTATTGTGCAGTAACTTTCATGATTATCAAGTAGCAATAATATCATATCATTCTTATTATATCTTGTTCCTTTTTTTATGTATTATTACATAAAAAAATATGTATTTTTTACTCTAACACTCTCAGAAACAATTTTCCAGTCCACTTGTAGGACTATTAGTGAAACTAATGCTTTTATTTGGAGCTCCAATAAGCATGTTCTCATGAAATCTAGCCTTCGGAAATAAAAAACCGGTAATATTGAATTTCCTGCAACATTAACAATGGCACTCATCGTAATTAATTGTCCTCTTTCAGTAGATACACATTGACCTTGCTTTTAACCAGTTTGCGCAATAACATTTAATGGTTGTACAACTGTTGTTACACTAGTTTCATCCAGATTATATATCGATCAGGAATGAACTGAGACTTATTACGAAGTACTTCCTCATAATTATTTTGAAATTCTGTTAAATTATATTTTCCGTTATTATATTTATTGAAACTAGTTGCTCTAAATATGCTCGTATTTTTTGCTTTTCGCAACGAAAGTTTTTTGTGCTTTTTCATAAAACTTTTCATTCAATCCAGCAATGCAGTTATTCATCCACTTAGAGGGACATTTATTTAAAGTTACGGCATATTCATATGCTAAAATTCTGGCTTGGTGATATGTCAAGCTATAATTCATTTTAGAACTTTCCAATAAATAATTTTCTAGCATTTCTTCTTCGGAATTTATAAACATCTGGTTAACCAAAAATTTTGAAGAACATTCTTCGCTTTTTAATTTTTTATTATTTTTATAATTTTTTAAACGATAAAATAATATGTTCGGTTTTATATTATAGGCACTTATAGCTGCTCTAAGCATCATAGTTTTATTTATCATACCTATAATATAGCATTCTTAATGTCTTCATTAATATCACTTGTAGTTTTTTCTGATAAAACACGCATTTTTACAGGCTACGTCCTGTAACCTAGCTTGGCTAACTTAAATGTGAAAAGATATTAAAAAACTGTGTATTCTTATCTATCTGTTATATTTCAAAGCGATTACAAATGTACAGTATATTATCGTCGTTATACTAAAATCTTTTAATAATAATCTATGTAGTCCGATGCTCAATAAACCTATTCACTTCTACTAGTCGCAAAAGAATTATAGAAGCTTACATAACGACAATCACAACTGAAGTGTTCTGAAGTACTCTAAGTAGTTTAATTTATTCAAATCCCATCAGTCACATTAAAAAAAAAATCTTATTTTGTTTATCAGAATATCGAAAAACCAAATATTTTATTTTTATTACATAGATATGAACATAAGAAGAAACACATAGCACAACAAAATGTTGATTAATTAATTGTTTAATTAATTAATTGTTTAATTAATTTTGAAATGCTTATGTGTGAGACGAAACGTTTAGTACAAAGGCACAAAAATACAAAACGCTTCTAGATTAGATTATCAATTGTAACCGCGGCAGCTATCATTTGACGGGTATCTGCGACTGTGTTGCTATTTCAAAAATTACAATTTGTAATAATAGAAAAAGATAGTTCATTTTTAATTTGTAAAGCTGTTTCTTACAAAGCTGTCCCCCTCTCCCCTATCATTCTTATTCCGTAATAAAACTTTGTAAACATATTTTATAAGTTATTTCATTTTATACGTCTTATTTATAAGCATTTATAAATTTTTTTTTACATATCCCTCTTCCCCTATGAATAGCCATATATCCATCCTTATGACATATATGACAAGAATGCAAAAATTCAAAAAGTTTTCTTTTTAAAAATGAATGAAAAATAAGTACTTCAGATTTCTAATACTTTTTTCATAGTAGTAGATAGTACAAAGTTTTTATTGATATAATTCATTTATCTCTTAAAAATAGTAAATAATACTTAATAAATTAAGTTTCTGTCAGGCGCGGCATATATACCGGAGTTACCTTAATGTTAAAAACTATTCTATACCCTTTCTTGCTTACGTAATGACTTTTCACTCGAAGCGACTTCCATCCATCTCTTTCCCCTGCTTAGAAGCACACTTTCCGTGTGAAGCGAGTTTCATCCCATCTCATCAAGTCGCTTCGCGTAGAAGTCGTGTGCCTCTAAGCAGAGGGGAAGGTGGGGTGAGAATCGCTTCGTATAGATAGTAGATAAAATATATTTTAAAGCAGGAAATGTTTGTTCTATATAATGAAAAAAGACATTCTTCAAACTTTTTATCTTAATAACTTTTTAACGAGCGATGACTAAAACCTGTTAGAGGTTATTCAAGATCTTGACTTTGACAACATATATCAATGTCAAGATCATTTCAATATCTTCTATAAGATGAAGGAACTTTCACTAAATAGAATATTTACCAAAATTCGTTATAAAATTTTGTATAAAAAACGTCTTATACATTATAAAGTTAATTTTTATAGAATTTTTGCAATTAGAATTCAAAGTTACGAGAAATGATACGCAAAAAAATCGCTTTAAAACACTTTTTCATCAGAAATATCTCCGAAATCGCTGTTTCCACGCAAAAAAAAATGATAAGAACAAAAATTGTAGAGCAGAATTTTTTCTATAAAATATCTTGTCATAAATTCTATTAATAGTTTAAACGGATAGAATAAAACAGCAGATAGACCCAAAGTTATATATATATTTTAAAAGTAAAGAAAAAAACTATAAAACCATCTATTTTTTATTCGAAATGCCCTATGAGGCGTATATACTTGCGTTGGAATCGATTGACTTACGTACGATATCTAGAGGAATCTTCTCAACTGCTTCTCATGCCACACAATGGCATGCTTGAACTTCAAATGTTGAGTCCTGCTAAAAAGTCTGACGTTAATCATCGAACAAAGTGTGACAAAGAGGCTTAACAACAATCTCAAAGACCGTTTCTTGATCTGCCTCCACATATAAGGCTAAAACAACGTGATGATTGGAGAACAATGTTTCAAGCTTCATCAAAACTTCTGATTGGTCATGCGGAAGTCCAAATCTTAATCCGCTAGACTATAAAATGTGGAGCATTATGGTAGAGATGACTTGCAAGAAATCTCACCGCAATTTGGAATCGCTTAAGCGTTCCATTGTGTCAGCAGCTAAGATGATTCTTCTGGAGATCGTATGTAAATCGATCGATAAGATCCCAAAGTTTACTCAAATGTATTATATATGGAACAAAAACGAGCATTTCAAAAAATAAATGTGTTACGTCCTCAGCACGCATGGAGCTGAGAGGGATGAACGCAACAGAAACCGAATTCATAGACCGATTTGGCCGTGTCCAGCCTCCGGACTGCAAGGGAGCTGTGGGGGAAAACCGACGCAAATCAGGAAGCACTTCGCTTTGTTTTGAAGCTTTTAATGTACCGAAGGTTGAATGGAGAACGAAATGGAAACCTCAACTCGTGCTCCGCTAAGTAGACTCACAAATCGAACGTACTTTTAGTTTAAAAGGCCCAAACTGGGTCAGCGCACTTTAATCAGATGTGCTAGTACGTCCATATGCCCTGGCTTTCGGTCATGGAACTTAATCCAAGTCATAGGAGAAATGGCGAAGTGCAATCACAGGAGAACTTAAAATAGATACAAGAAAGGTTGTCAAATAAACAAATAGGGCTAAATTTTATGATAGTAATATAATAAAAGAAACTTTAATATATTTTCGTTATATTATAATACACAATTTCTTTGGTTTGTTTTGAATTGCTTAGATATGTTATCATGTGAGGTTGTGAATATATGAGAATGTGGCAGAAGAGAAAAGTTACGGAGAGGACAGCGAAGAAATAAAAGGAGGAGATTTTGATGGGTTGATCTGAGAGGATTCGGCCTGATTTTCCTCGGACGACGAAAGTAGCGGGCGGACATGAGCGACTGGTCGACAGAGGCAAGCAATTACGATGAGGCGACGGCGATGGGGATTGGAATTATAGCGAGAACGTATTGCAATGTTTTTATTCCTTTACATGGGAATTCAAAAGGGAGAAAGAAAGAGAAAAAAGAATAATAATAAAATAAAAGTAAATAAATAATAATAATATAGGAACGAAATGAAATAACGAAAGAGAAAGCAAGAGAGACCAGAAAAAAGAAAAATACTAATTTACTACTGAAATGCTCATCGGTGGAGAGAGAAGGGATCCTCTAGGATGCGAAGTTGATGATGCTTCTTCAATACTAACTCTAAATCTTTTAGTCTCGTTAAATATGTCGATGAAGTTTCTTCCGTACTGATCCTAAACTCTGGGTTTTTAAGTATTGGCCGGTTAAGAAAATAAAACTTTGGATCGCTACGTCCGTCCCTAGAGAGAAAGTAAGAAAAAAAAAAGTCTTGCAGAATCAGAGTTTTTATGATAATCTACCTTTTATGATTAATCATGCACTGATGGTGGATAGATTTATTAATTAGATAGTGAGACGTATTTTTATTTTTTGATTGATCAAGAGTCGGAATATGTTTTGGAGAAGGAAAGAATGTTGACTGGAATTTGTAAGAAGTGAAAGTGACATCTTTAATTGATCTTACAATTTATGAGAAAAGCGCACGTGCAGTGCGTCAAGGAAGCGCACGTGCGACTATGGCAGAGGATTACCAAATACCTCTCCTTGAATGTTGCGTGTCAATTCTGTATTTTATGATCGTGGACTCGTGAGAATCGTCCGCGACTAATCGTTAAAAAGTGTCCTAGCGCCGGTCTTACACTTTCGACTGACATTTTTATAATTATAATATTTATCATTTTCTTCTAATCGCGAATATTCAAGAAGGACATCTTTAGTCCTCGTTTAATCCTCGTTTAGTCTTGCACTAATTTTTAATTTATTTTAGTTGACATTTACTAGGAGATACTGGAGTCTTCGCTTTTAGTCATCGTGGAAAAAGAAAATTGTTATTGCGCGCGCGCGCGCTTTTTAAGCTATACCGGCTCAATTTTATTTGTTAGCAACTATCTTTATGTCTTTATGGATCTCTACGAAAAGAAAGAGTACGTTGGATCTAACATTTACAAGTAACGAGTTATTTTTATTTCTTGTATATACAGGGTGAAATACTTAAGACCAGCTACCCGAATAGCACCCACAATTTTGAAGATAGGAAAAAATGTTTCAGATGAAAGTGGAACGGTTTCAAGAGGAAAATGTTTTGGTCATGTTGTTTTTCTCCTAGGAGGCGCCAAAAAGATATGAAGGTTACCTCCACTTTTTAAAATGGAATTGTATAATTTTTTTACATAATATGATTCCTTTAATTATTCTACATATAAAAGTATTAAGGTAGAGATATCAAAAAACCAATAATTTACGAGATATTTTATACTTCATTCTAATATATATTGACATAAAATATTGATGACTCATAAACTATTAATTTTATAATAATCGTACCTTAATATTTTTATGATATATATATATATAGAATAATGAATTGAAGCAATTGATGGAAAGAAAACACATAATTGCTTAAAAAAATATATGTATGCGAAATAAATAATTTTTTAAATAAGCAGCTATGTGTTTTTTTTTCATCAATTAATTCATCTCATTATTCTGTTTATAGAAGTATTAAAGCACGATTATTAAAAAATTAATAGTTTACCGTCAATATTTAATTTTTTTGTCAATATTTGCTTGAATAAAGCATATAAAATATCTCATAAACTTTTATATATTATTAACTTTTTAATATCTCTACTTAATACTTTTAATGCAGAATACACAAAAAAAATGAATTCTTAAAGAAATGGATAAATGCTTTAATCCAGACAAGAATATTTTATGCTTAGAATAACGCTAAGAATAAACAATTTATGATTAAAGATAAATTATTCATTTAATAAAATAAATTTTATTCTTAATTTCTTAATAGTACAAAACAAATTTTATTTCAATAAAAGAATATAAAGTTACACTCGTTCAACACTGAATATGCTTATATTAGCATTACTTTTTCTTCAATGATGCCTTTTGTCAACTTATTTCAAACTCCCAATATGCTTTTCAGTAACAAGATGAAAAAAAACCAATGCTGCAGTAAATGACGATAGCTTTGTAAATGAAGTGCCACATTTATAGAGCATGCCTCCTAATGTGCATGGGGTACAAGCTCCCAAGGAAAAACTGAATCAAACTTGGATTATACTCTCTATAAAATATGGATTATACTCTCTTAATATAACTCGAAGACAAGTGAAATGCTGAGATCGTTTTATCAATACTTCCGTTAGTTATATTGCAAATAAGGATGCAAATATACGGTCAACCTTATCACAATGATAGAGAACACTGACTGCATATGCAGGTGGATCCGCCGCGGCGGATTCATTGGTCATCTTACCCATTTAATGTGGATAGCAGATCCGCGAATGCTCGGCGGAAAATTCACCCGCGTATAGGCAACCGCCTTTTTGTCATATTGCTTTGACAAAATCGGCCGGCTGTTAGCGCATCCCCATTTGCAATATAACTGAAGAAAAAAACATTAGGACGAGTTAAATATTTAATCTACCCTTAAAGATTGAATCACATTTAGAGGTATGTTTTATAAATGCAACAATTTATTCACAAAACCATTGCCATTCATTACATCCATGGCACTTCCGACATCTTAATATTACTGATGGGCCCTTATACACACTGTGCCGCTTGCTAGCGAATTTTCAAATTTGTAATTTCTAATTTATAAATAGTTTATAAATAATGCGATTAAATTTGTTAGAATCATAATGATTTTAGAAACAAGAATATAATTTTAAAAATAAAATATACTTCGCATAAATCTATTTATTATTGATGCCAAACATTTATAATTGAAGAGAACATTTTATACTTAAATGAAAATAAATAACATTTAAGAAAAAAAATATACGTAAATCAAGAATTCATTTTTTTCTGTAAATAATTAGAGAAATCATATTGTGTAAAAAAATTATATAACTCCATTTAAAAAATGGAAATGACCTTCATATCTTTTTGACGCCTCCACCTAACAAAAATACATGAAAATATGTCCCTCTTGAAACCATTCCGCTTTCATGTGAAACATTTTTTCCTATCTCCAAAACTGTGAGTGTTATTCGGGATGGACAGTCTTAAGTGAGATAACTAAGATTCACCCAGTATATATTAGGATGGCTCTTATTTTTGACTTTCAAATATTCTTTGCGGCGCCCTCGAAAATAGTAAAAAAACATGCCTCGATCCTGAACTTTATTATAAAGCGAAAAAAATTGATTTTTATGAATATCTTTTAAGTTATTGTGAATATATCAAAAAGAATTTCAAACAAAGTTGTTGAATAATAATATGTTGTTAAATAATAATATGAATAAAGAATATTATATTTTATTAATTTTTTTTCGTATAACTTTTTTTTTAAATAAAAAAAACAGGAAATAAAACAAAAATTGTTAGTGATTATTTTTAATTGACTTGAATATTTAATTAAGAGAGGCACAAAATGCAGAACATATTTTTGATTTTTAAGTTTAAAGGGTTATTTTAGAAAATTTATATATATAAAATTTATATATTCTAAAAAAATTTTTTAAATATTAAAAATCGTTAATATAAAATGTTAATTATAAGATTAACAAATAATTTATTTTTAAGAAAAATTTTAAAATATTTTATCTTAATAATAATAAAATATTTATTTTATTTTATCTTAATTCTATGAATTAAGATAATTATTAATTAATACATATTATGTAGATTATTTTTATTGTAGAACTTACTTAATAACTTTTTAGACAATCTCTTTTTTATATTCGGAAAACCGACAGTGATAATCGTTCACAATTTGCAGAACAGATAGTGTTTGTTCTTTGTTTTGTAAATAATTTATTATAATTTTCTATCATAATTGAACATTCCTTTCTACTATTAATTCCTTTCTATCATTAACTCCTAATTTATTCACTATTTCGAACCTTTTTTGGAAAGAAGTTTCCAAATCAAGTTGATGTGTTTTGATTCTGTTTGCAAGAACTGATCATCTAATTCGAATTTTTTCTAATCGAATTTTTTTTAATTTTTAGATGGAAATGAAGTATTCAAATCCCTTTAGAAATAAATTCAAGAATTTCTTTATCTTTTATTAATATTTACTTAATATTTTCGTTATGATTCACAATTTAAAGCATCAAATCATATTATATATACAAGGTATTTCTTCTAACTTGATCATTTAAAATATCTCCGTTGTTTTTGATGATATGGAAAATATTACAAGGAAAAGTTGTTCGATTGGAAGGGACACATACCAGGTGTATAAGCTTAAATCCGCTGTTTTTAGTCAGAAAAACACATTTTTTTTTCC
>NW_012130066.1:12939547-12942727 GCF_000143395.1 Atta cephalotes | reverse complement strand
GGATGGGGTAGCAGTTCCCAGTTGAGTGTCTCCAAGTAGTTTTAGACTATTGTTGACGTGTGCGAATGGTGCGTTGTCGTGGAGGAAAATCAGCTTGTCATGTCTTTTTCGATAATGCGGCCTTTTTTCAGAGCACGGTGCAATTTGATCAGTTGTTGGTGGTAGCAGTGAGCATTAACAATTTCACCAGATTTTAACAGCTCGTAGTAGATGACACCCTCCTGATCCCACCAAACGCACAGCATCGTCTTCCGTTCGAAGCGATTTGATCTTGAGGAAGATATTGATGGTTGGGCGGGATCAATCCAAGATTTCTTGCGTTTAGGATTCTGAAAATAGATCCACTTTTCATCGCCTGTCATAATCCGATGCATGAACGACTTTCTTTTTTGTCTGGCAAGCAGAATTTGGCATGTGGTTTGGCGTCATTCCATCTGCCTATCGTTCAGTTCATGCGGCACTCATTTTCCGATCTTACCTTCTCCATGGCATGTAGCTGCATGAAAATGGTTGCTTGAGAAACATCCAATTGCTCGGCAAGCATTTTTTGCGATTGGGTATCCAAAAGAACCTGCAATTGACAGTCCTCAACTTTCCTGGGTCGATTTTCACGCTTCTTGTCATTCAAGTCAAAATTGTCGTCATTGAATCGACGAAACCAATCTCTGCATGTTGTTTCCGATAAAGCATTGCCGCCATAGGCCTCCACAAGTATTCGATGCGATTCGGCAGCCGATTTCTTCAAATTGAAACAGAAAAGCAAAGCTTCCCGCATATGCTTTTTTTTAGCAAAAAACTAGACATGATTACGAAAGAAAAAATGTATGTTGTATGAAATTGCTGATGATACGCACTGGTTAATGTTGATAGATATCAAACACATAAAAAAAAATGTGTTATGTGCCCAGGATAGCTTTGTATGCTCACTAATGCCACCTATGAGCAAACAACAGATTTAAGCTTACACATCTGGTTACACACTTAAGTGTTTTCAATGAAGATATTTATTTGTTTAGTTCAGAAGATGTTCGAAATGATTGCCATTAATTTCCATACATTTTCGAATACGATAAATAAATAATTGTTTCGCATTTTCAATAATTTTCGGATGATTTTAATTGATGTCGATACATGCATATCGAATTCTTTCTTACGTTTTGCGGTGAAAATTCTTATGATCAATTTCTTATGACTTATGGCTTAAAACATCTATTGTAGATCCAAACTAAGGCTTATGACATAACTGCATAAACTAATCAGAGGGCTGTATTAGCATCTTAAGAAATTATTTAAGATAGTCTTAAAATATGAACAGATTATGAATATAATCTTAGTCTTATTATATCTTATTATTTTTCTAAGATATTTAAAAGAGATAAAAACATTTTTTAACTTAAAAAAATGTTAAAAAGTTACATTTAAAAGTAAACGTTTAAATTTTAACTTAGTTAAGTTAAAATTTAAGGCATTTAAAGTTAACTAAGTTAAGTTCAAAGTTATTAACTTTTTTTTTAACTTTTAATGTTTTAATTAGTTATTATCCAACTCTGCTTTTTATGTTGTACATGTGGACTTTCATCTGCATAAAAATGAAAATTATGCGTTATTAAAATGTCCTTTCTCTCATAAACAGCGATTCGTCAATGAATAAGTCACTGTAAATATATGAGACAATATGACCTGCGTGTCCAAACTCCCGGTTGGACTTCTTCCCAATATAGCGTCGCCTCTTCTTCCTTTTTTCGCTGTAGCTGTAGCTCCCCCCCCGCTGGCGGGTGAGAACATAATTACAGAATAATATAGTAGCTGCCGAGGGCAATCCGTGGCGATCCGTGGCGACCCTAACTTTAATTGTGAGATCAATCATTATCAATGAAAGAAATTTTTTCTCTTTTAACAAAAAGAGAAAAATTATTAATCAAAATAGACAGTTACGGAAGTAGCGCACGTTCGCAAAAAACGAGTGTGCGCTCGCGTGCACACTTCGCCATGGGCCGTGGGGAGTGGGTATAGTCTGGCAAGCGCCCCGTCCGAGCTATGAAGGCTTGCGGCGGTGTGCGCGGTGCGGGATACTTGCCAGTAAATCCCCAACTCCCAAAGCCCGCGCGCCAAGCGATCGGTACATATACACTTCGCAATAGTAGGCCGAGCGCGCGCGCGTATTCGGCTATCTTTAAGGATTAATATCTCATTAACTATTGGGGAAATTTACAAAATGGTAGAGGACTTTTCGACTCAGTTTAGTCCGCTCTATCTGCCCATGAAATATTTGGCGATTATTTCCAGACACCCTGTATACTTATGGATAATTTTAGATTCCACTTATTTTTTATTTAATAATATTATTTACAAACAGAATTTTGACAAACCCATGGGCTCTCTTTGTCACCTATTATCGCTAATTTAATAATACAAAGATTAGAAGAGAGGCATTGAGTATGTTTAAGGATCATATTTTTTTTTTTACTATCGATATGTCGATGCACTGCGGTTGATGCTTTTCTGGAATGTTTTAATTCGGGTTCCATCCGCGTCTAAAAGTCATTCTGGAGGTTGGTGATTCACTAAATTTTCTTGATATTAAAATAACGATTAAAGATAATTTTTTAATTTTTAACTGGTATCATAAATCTAGTTTCTCGAGGAGATTTTTAAATTTCTTCTCTCCATCCATTATTTCAGAAAGAGGACGTAATTATCAGTTTGGTGGCTAGAGCTATCTTACTATCGGATTCTAAATTATACATGAAAAATTTAACTTTTAATAAACATTATTTTTAATAAACATTATTTTATTGAATAATGATTATCCACTTAAACTTATCTTTGAGATAATTAATAAGAGACTAAAGAATATCGGAATCAGAAGTACAGTGCCGGTTGATCGAGCTAATACATTGATAGATCAACCATTTTATCATGGTTTATGATACCTTTTATTCCGTTATTTAAAAAATTTAATCAATTTAATAGGAATGATATTAAAATATCATTTTAGCACCCGATCTTCGCAGGCACACAGTCTCCGATCTTTACAGACGCACAGCATTCTATCAGCACATAGCAATCTTATATCGGAACACAGAAGAGAGAGAAAGAGAGAAAAAGAGGGAGGGAGGGAGGACGGGAAGAGGAGAGAGAGAGAGAGAGAGAGAGAGAGAGAGAGAGAGAGAGAATAAC
>NW_012130066.1:12936417-12938504 GCF_000143395.1 Atta cephalotes | reverse complement strand
TATAAGAAAACGGCGAAAGCAAAGTTGTACACCTAATAATTTTTTTACATTTGTTCAAACTTGATTTTTTTATTCTAAAATGAACAATGTGAAAATTATCTTTTTAATTATTTTTCACATTACTATTGTTATTTCTATTACTAAAAAGTAATTTTACAAAAAAAAGAAGGACATTGTATGGACATTGTATGGACATATTTCATATAAAATTATGTATGTTTATACATATTTATATATATTCATGCATAAAAAATTTTTTACTGGGCATACTTATTCTTATCCGCTTCTGCTATAATAGCAGCAGGTGGGAGCATACGTATTTATTAATTATATTATAGTATTTATTTATGATTTTCAAAAATATATCTAATAATGAGAAAAATCCATTTTTAAATAAAGAAAAATTAAATGCAGCAATAACAAATTGATAAAGATTTTACTTGCTCAGAGCTAGAAATTGAATTAGATGCAGAAATGAAGAAGCATTCCAAAAGTATTTATACAAAAGAGGTATATATTTTTTTTATCAAAAACATGTACATATTCATTATTATTGTTCATGGTAATTGGTAATAGAGAAAGATAAAATAAGCTCAAAAAATTGCGCATTCTGAAGAAGTGCTTCAAATAAATTATTAAGCTCAAGCATTATATTCTTTTATTGAATTTTATTATAAAGAAAAATTATTTTTAATAATCATATTTTTAATTATCACACAATTACGTCACTTTGCCTAATTAAATTTTTTTTATATCTCTTTCTTAGCAATCAATTTTAGTACTTACGAATAGCTATTTGAATGCTAAACTTTACAATTTTTTTCAAAAAATAAGATTTATCATTCTAATCCTTTTACACTTTTAATTATTCCTTCCTTTTAAAAGAACTATAACTCGTCTCATTTGACATTTCACAATTGTCATTTTCTTAATAAATTGTGTATAATTAGAAAATTTGTGTTTATCCGAATCAATAGAAAATTTATGCTTATCCGAAATTAATAAATATAAAAAATTTACCGATTATATATATTTAATTAATATTTCAGGGAGTGAAAGAGGATGAAATTATTTAAAGGAACTAAAAGTTCCTTTCTCAATTTTGACTCAAACTTATTTATAGAATTATTGGGTGCATTCAATACGATGCTCAGTGAGCGCTCAGTGAGCTCTTGATTCTTGATGAATGTTCAGTGAACAATCGTTGTTAAATACACCCATTAATAATTGATGAAAATTGATCAGATAGCGCGCTACCAGAATATGCTATGGGACTCCTCACGCTTACTGTGTAAATATTTCTTCCGATTGAAATTTTATTCTAAATAAGCAAATAAAATATATACTAAAATAAAATAAAATCTATTTAAAATAAAATAAAGTCAGGCATTAACGTAGTCATCAACAGATTATTATTTCAATTTATGATTGCGTCGCAAGTCCAACTGTATTCAGCGCACAGTTTAAAATTTATTAACCTCTTTCCTTAATTATTTGATGTATTCAAGATATGATCTCGAGGAATTTAATAAATAAATATCTATGTAATTAATTTTATTGTCAATCATTATTTAATAAAAATTAAATAAGTAAAACATTTTCCTTCAACTTTTCTCATATACCCTCTTTCTAAAATCTATTCTATGATGTGCTTTTTGTTTTCTGTTTATTGCTCTTTGCTATTTTTTACATCTTGTCTTTTTGCTTCTTATCTAGTTTTTTGTTTTATGTCGCACAAGATAAATTAACGAACTTCGGAAGAAATAAGAAACACGAAGCAAGAAATACAATTCAATAAAACGGTGGTAAAGAGGAACGGTTGTGAAGAAAAGCAACAGGTAAAAAACAAGAAATAGGAAAGAGTATGTTGTAGATAAGCTTAAAACAAGAAATTTTTTTAAATAGCAAGAAGTTAAAAAATGATGATTGACAATAATTACGTAAATTATTAAATTAGATTCATCGAGATCATATCTATATTGTATATATACATATATATATATATATATATATATATATATATATATATATATACACAACTACAGTAGTAGTACGTATAACGACTAATAACTAGTAATATAATTATA
>NW_012130066.1:12928713-12936397 GCF_000143395.1 Atta cephalotes | reverse complement strand
AAAAAAGTTAAAGTAAGTAGTATTAGTAACTAAATAATTTAAACGTTAAATTTAATTAAATTTAAGTATTACTATACGAGATACTATATACTATATTGTATATATATATATATATATATATATATATATATATATATATATATATATATCACCGAACACAGTGGAACTTGTAACGCATAAACTGAAATGATAATCTATCGCTGCATTATTTTATTTTATTTTATTTTAAATAGATATTTTATTTTATTTTATTTATTGATTTTAATTTTTATTTATTTATTTTATGTATTCATTTTATTTTATTTGGAATAAATATTTTATTTATATTATTTTATTTTATTTATTTATTTATCTATCTATTTACTGATTGCGAAAAATTAGAATATACTCATACATACTCTGGCTACCTGATTGATCAAATTTAATCGTTAATAACTCGATAAATAATGATTTGAGTCAAAATTGGGAAAGGGACTTTTGTTCAATTTTATTCTCTTTCATCTAAAATATTAATTAAGAATTATGAGACACCCTCTATGTATATACTAGAATAAAGTAAATCCTGTAAACTGACTTTTTAATTCGATAAATATATTTTAATACTTTTATATACAGAATAATCGAATTATATTAAATTAATATTATTAATATTATATTAAAGAAAGGTTATATAATTCCATTTAAAAAATGACAGTAATCTTGAATAATTGTTCCGTTAAACGATGAAATTTCTTCCTTTAAGTTTTTCTTAAATTTATCTTTAAAAGTAAATGAATTATTAAAATTTTCAATTTAAGTGGAACACCCTGTACATTACAAATGTGCAATACCATTAGCAAAGAAATCTCTTATACATAGTTATTATGTAGTCACATATAGTAAACACATTGGTAAATAAAATTTATGTATTCATTTAAGATTATTCATTTTTTAAATAAATTATAATACTTCAGTACACATATGTATAAAATAATCATTAGTAAACAAGATCTGATAAATTAATATCTTTTTAAACAATTAAAATATTATTTTTCAAAATTAAATTGTTTATAGAAAATGTAACTACAAAAAATACAAGTTTAATATATTATATTACTAATGTATTATACAGAATGTTTGGAAATTAGTGAAAAGTCTTTCGTATTGGGGCAGAATGGACTAAACTGAGAAGAAAAGTTTTTTTTCTATCATTTTGCAATTTTCGCAATAGTTAACAAGATATTGCTAAAAATTGCCGAAAATAGGTCTTCAACAATTTTTCATTCAAATACTGTTAACTTTACAGAAAAACTGCAAGAGATGAAAATTATTTATTTTCTTCTCATAGAACTCCAAAAATTTTTTCAGAATTTTTTAATATCGTATTTTAATACCGTATTTTCTCAATTTGATAAAAATGAGAAAATACAATAATAAAAAATTGATAAAAAATGAAAAGAAAATAAACAATTTTCGTCTCTTGCAGACTTTTCTTTTCAGTTTAGTCCATTCTATCTCTGTGCGAAAGACTTATCACTAATTTCCAAACACCTTGTATGTATACTACATAACTGTACAAGAGATTTATTTGCTAATGCAATAATTTTCATTTAAGTATCTATTTTATTGCACATGTAATATACAGGTGATCCACTGAAAATCTTAAACATTTCGCTTATATTAAAGGAAGATGTTACATCGTTATTATTATTTATAAAATTAATATTAAAATTAATACTCCTATTAATACTACTATTAATACCTATTAATACTTTACGTTTTTGATACTTTGCACGAAAAATTAATATCGAAATATTCAGAATCTTCATTTGTATCAATGCAACAGTATAAAATTATAATAACATTATAACATATTATATTAAAATATCTTTACATAATAAAAAATGACATTAAATGTCTCGATTTCCGGCGTCAATGCCACGGTAACCTCGTCCAATCACGTGGTTAGAATCAAATTACAATCGCGACTCAACTCGTATACCGCGGCTATCGAATGCATGATCAGGTTACTGATAAAATTTCAGTGGTTTCTTCGGGGCGGGACAAATTTAATTTTCCGCGTAACATTCATTTAGTTGATCCACGATTTCACATATCGTCGGATATTGATCTTTTAATCGGAGTGGAGTTGTTTTGGAATCTGATATGCGTTGGTCAAATCAAGTCTTCAGACAAGCACCTAACTCTCCAGAAAACACGACTGGGCTGGATTTTGGCGGGTCGTTTGGGCAGCACCATATCGACTCAATGATTCACTCGTTTCACGCGTTTCCGTAACTAATGCGGAATTACACGAATATGTCAGTCGTGCCTGGCAAATGGACGACATCTCTGCGCAATCGGACAATTACACAATGGAGGAAAATATGTGCGAGCGTCATTTTTTAGACAACGTGTCTCAAAATTCTCAGGGTAGATATACAGTCAAGCTTCCGGTCAGAGAGCAAATGTAAATAACATTGGCGATTCGCGTGAGACAGCTTTCAAGCGATTGAGGGGCATCGAAAGGCGTTTCAAGCGCGATCCTACGCCTAAAATTCAATACGCGGCGTTTCTCAACGAATATTTATCGCTGAAACATATGCGATGCCTAGAGCCACCCATTGCAGAAGAACCAATGTCGTTTTATCTTCCTCATCATTGCATCTTCAAAACGGTCAAGCAAACATTGAAAATCCATATTGTATTTGATGCATCTTACCGCAATAGTTCCGGCGTATCGTTAAACAACGCGCTTCTAGTAGGATCTACCGTTCAACAAGATTTGATCTCAACTTTGATGCGCTTCCATTTTTTCACTTATGTCATCACCGCTGACATCATAAAAATGTATCGGCAAATTTTAATGCATCCATCTCAGACGCGCCTGCAGAGAATTCTCTGGCGCAACGATCCTTCTGCTAATGTCGATACGTACGAACTCACTACTGTCACTTACGGTACAGCTTCCGCGTCATTCTTAGCCAGATGCCTTAAACATTTGGCCGAGCAGCACGCTCATCAATTCACTCGTGGTTCAGCATGCGTCCTTCGAGATTTTTATGTTGATGACATACTCACCGGAGCAAATACAATCGATGAATTGAAACTAATTCGTGATGAAACTATTAAAATTAGGTGCATTCGAATTAAGCAAATGGGCCTCGAATTGCCCTGAATTATTAGAAACAAACAATCATGATCGTTTGCCGGTCATTATCAGAAGTAATGCTGCGGACTCATGTATTCTGGGCATGGAATCAGTGTCAGGATACATTTCAATTTCTCTGCAATCTTGATACAGAACCTTACGTTATATCAAAACGAGTCATACTTTCCGAAATCGCTAGATTGTTCGATCCTCTGGGTCTTTTGGGTCCGGTCATTGTGATCGCAAAGCTCTTAGCATCTTACAAGCATCTTACAAGATTTGTGGCAATTGGTTATCCAATGGGACGAGTCTGTTCCTCCAGGACATCCACACTCGTTGGATCGCTTTCAGAACACAGATGAGTAATTTGAATCAATCGTTAAAAATGATTATCGCTAAAATTCCTCGATGCGTTAAATTCAATGTTCATCAGCCAATCGTGGAAGTGCACGGATTTTGCGATGCTAGCCAACGTGCGTTCGGAGCATATACCTTCGCACCAAGCTCAGTCTCACTCCAAGTTGCTGTGCTCAAAGTCTCGCGTCGTGCCGCTCAAAACCGTTTCGTTATCGCGATTAGAGCTATCGGCCGCTTTACTATTGGCGCGCTTAATCAACAAGGTTAGAGAGTCTTTGGAATTCTCGCAATGCCCGACTATGGTCAGACTTAACGATTGCTTTAAACTGGATAATCTCCCCCTCGCGGCGGTGGTCAATCTTTATGGCAAATAGGGTGAAATTCAGCGCCTAACAAAAGTCGAACGCTGGCGTCATATCGTATCTCCCGATAATCCCTGCCGATACATTGTCGCGGATCCCTATGACTTAATTGAAACTGAGAGGTGGTGGAACGGCCCCGAATTTCTAAAATGGAATGAAGAACACTGGCCGCCCAATGTCTTCCCGTGTTTAGACAATGATCCTGAACAAAGGAAAATCCGCGTAGCCGTTTCGACTTTCCATCCCTGCATCATTGACGACTTACTAAACAAGTGTTCCAATTTAAACAAAATATGCTGCATCATAGCGTATTGTTTAAGATTATCCAAGGCTCACCGGGAGCACAGAATGTCTACTTTCGTGTCCGCCGCTGAAGTATCTACCGCCTTAGATTGTATTTGCAGAAAAGTGCAACAGCGAGCGTTTTATCACGAATATCAAGCGCTAGTCAAGAACGAAATTGTAAACGTCTCTAGTAATATCTTATCGCTATCTCCTTTCTTAGATGAAGGCGGACTAATGCGAATTGACGGGAGATTGAAAAATTCAAATCTCGCATTCAATGCGTGCTATCCAATTCTCCTGCCACGGAAACACATATTAACTCAGCGTATTATAGAGAAATTTACGCGCGGGTTTGCAAGCCACGATGGCTTTCGTGCCCCAGCGCTTTTGGTAGTTGTCATTGCGATCCATCATACATGGAATAATACAAAAATGTTTTACCTATTTTAGGGCTAAACCTAATCAATCAGAGGCTTAATGGGCTCATTATCGGCCAGCCGAGTTAATAGTCTCTAGACCTTTCTCTCGGTGTAGACTATGCCGGGTCGCTCTTATTACATGAGGGAAAGCGTCGAAACGCGCGGAGTCACAAAACGTACGTTTGACTTTTTGTGTGTTTCGCCACGAAGGCGGTCTACCTAGAATTATTTAGTGACCTTACATCCGAAGCCTTTATTGCCGCTTTTAAGCGATTTATTTCGTAGGGGTAGACCCGCGCACGTTCGGATAATGGGACCACCTTCGTGTTCATAGACAAATTCAAGAATTATACGACATATAAAGGATCTTTAATAAGGACGCTCGATTTTTAAATATAAATAAAACAAATTGTGTGTGAGATATCCACTCAATTTTTTTTTTATTTGAAAAAATATTTTATGGCATTAAGTATGGAATATAACGTCGCTCAAATGTTCGCCGCAACTTCGCTTGGTGATACGTATTCGGGCGGTCCAATTTTCGATGACTTTCTCGCATAAATCTGGCTGAATTTGCTGGATGGTGTTTGTTACGTTGACTTTGAGAGCATCAATTGTTTGCGGTTTATTCGTATAGACCTGCGATTAAAGTAGCCCTAAAGAAAAAAATCTAAAGGCGTTAAATCGCACGATCTCGGTGACCAGTTCACGTCGCCGCCGCGCGAAATAACTATGTCCTCAAATCGCTCGTGCAGAATGTCCATCGTGGCATGCGGTGTGTGGCACGTAGCGTCATCCTGTTGGAACTGTATGTTATCGATATCCATTTTAGGCCACAAGAAGTTGCTTATCATTAATCTGTAGCGCTCACCGTTGACGGTTATGGCAACGCCCGCTTCGTTTTGGAAGAAGTACGGATCGATGATTCTGCCAAACCAAAATCCGCACCAAACAGTGATTTTCTCGGGATGCATTTGGAGCTAGTGTATCTCGCGTGGATTGATATCGTCCCAAATTCGACAATTTTGCTTGTTCACATATCCATTCATCCAAAAATGGGCCTCATCACTAAAGATGATTTGTTTGGAGAAATTTGAGTTAACTTCCAACTGCTCCAGAACCCAATCAGCAAACACACGTTGTTTATGATCGTTTACTTTAAGTTCCTCAGTCAGTTGAATTTTATAGAAGTGCAGACCAAGTCCCGACGCAAAATTTGCCAAGTTGAAGTCGCAGAAAGGTCAAGTTCTTGTGAACGACGAGAAATGACCGCCTCGGGTTTTCCCGTCACTCTGACGCACAACAGCGATATTTTCAGCAGACCTTGCGTTTCGGCGATGTACTGGTGTTGGCTGATTATTTATCGAATCGGTTGACTCGAATTTGGCCATCAATCGTCGAATAGTCGACTCGGCAGGACGGTTGTGGCGAGGATAAAAATCATGTAATGCGCGGAACGTTTCTCGAACGGAGCACTGATTTTGATAATAAAATTTTATGATTTGCACACGTTGTTCAACACTAACTTTCCACTATGACTTTCCATGATGATTTGCCATACACTACTAAACAATTCACAACAAATTTGACAGATGTCACTTTAACAACTTTGGCTACTATGATCTAACAAATTTCAAGCATCCCTATATAATGATCAACAAGTCCAGTCCGAGATAAAAGATTTTTTGCGGGAATTGGAAATTTCATGGAGCTTCATCCCGCCTAATGCACCCCATTTTAGAGGTTTATGGGAGGCAGCCATAAAATCTGTCAAATACCATATAATCGTGGGCAAGGCTCATTTGACCTTTGAGGAAATGCAAACGATCCTCTGTGAAATAGAGGTTATCCTCAATTCGCGTCCCCTCTTACCGTTAAGCGCCGACTCTAACGACCTAGCGTACCTAAGTCCGGGACATTTCTTGGTTGGAACAACTTTGAATGGTCTTCCTTGTGTGTTGACTTGAGCGACGTCAACGAAAATAAGCTGCTGCGGTAGCAACGCGTAGAGCGAACCCAACATTTTTGGCGCAGGTAATGAATATCTTCAGTAATGAATATCTTCATTCTCTACAAGTCCGAACCAAATGGATAGCTAACAAGGAAACTCAGCTGTCAACTAATCAACTTGTGCTCATAAAGCAGCCGAACCTAGTTCCACTTCAGTGAGCAATGGAGTGGATTCAGGAGATTCATCCTGGTTCCGACGGCATCGCGCGCACCGCAACTGTGAAGACTGCCAAGGATTTTTCCTACGTGAGGCCACTGTCTAAACTATCAATATTACCAATTGAAGCCTAATCCATGCGTTATCAAACATTTAGGTTTAAGTGTCTTTAGCTTCTAATTATATCGTATTTCACACAAGCTTCTCTTTACCTTCATATAAGAATGACTTATTATATTGTTTTTCAGTTTGCGTACTTAGATATTAACCCTTGTTGATTTTTAGTGCAATGACTAAATACGATATTAAATCACATCAGAGCAATTCGCGTTTTATGTTACGCTAATGAACGCTCGTGCTTGTATGTGACATTGAAAGTCAACCCTTTCAAGGCGGGCGGCGTGTTCGGTACCCCTATCGTTTACTGCGTCTAGTCATATCGTCTAATCACATCGATAAAGAGTCGATCAATCCACGAGATGACGATTGTGAAGCGACGCATGCATCGCGCGTAATCGATCTAAAACACCCAGATCATTACGGCCGCTTTAACTGTCTCGTCGACAGTATGTGTCTCGCCTCGTGGACAAGTATACCGCGCTACCGTTGAGATCCTTTCCGCTACTGTAAAACACGTTCGCCCGCATTTGAGGTCTGTTCAAATAAAATTTATAAAGCAAGGAAAATCTCATTTTTCTCGACTAAGTGCCCTCGAAGCAATCATTCCGCGGGAAACGCTTGGACGGTGATCGCATGGCCATACCATCACAAATCTATCGTGCACGCAGCAAGATCGCCAACATTGGTCCATCAAATGCTTCAAAGCATTTGTAGCGAGATTTTGATCTCACAGTCTAAGATATGTGCGCGCGTGCGTGCGTGTGTGCGTGCGTTTGTGTGTGTGTGTGTGTGTGTGTGTGTGTGTGTGTGTGTGTGTGTGTGTGTGTGAGAGAGAGAAGAAGAG
>NW_012130066.1:12917619-12924571 GCF_000143395.1 Atta cephalotes | reverse complement strand
CACACACACACACACACACACACACACACACACACACACACACACACACACACACACACACACACACACACACACACACACACACACACACACACACACACACACACACACACACACACACACACACACACACACACACACACACACACACACACACAAAACAACAACAAAGCTCAGAGCACGATCGATGAAAGAATAAGCGAATCGAAAGACACGTTCGAGCGCAGCGACGGCTCACGTCCAAATCTACCAATCTTAAATAACAGAGTCATGTATCGCTGAGCAATGCGACTTTCAGAACTTCACAAGCGATCTACGGTGTCGACACGGACGTAACACTGCTCTCCTTCTCTTAAATTGTTGTCCCGACAATTATGGTTCTTCCAAAAAGTTTGCCTCTCAAAGAAATTCGGAACTCCCTCCCCATTTCCTGCTCCCTACTGTAGAGTTCTGCTGCAACAGTTTTCCTGACCTTTAGTCTTCTTGAGGTCCGACTTTCCTCTCGAAGTTTATTCATGAAGCCTTCTTTCCTTTCAGGCAGACCCCTCTTTAGTTTTTCTTCGGAGGGTAGCTACTCTCTCATAAAACGAAACGCGCTTGGACATCCTCTAGTCTTCATGAAGAGAACGCTAGGATCCTCTTGCCTCTTCTCTTGAGGCCTTGCGCTCTTGATTCTTCTCTTTTCGGAAAGGGAGGGAGGGGAGAAGAAACAAAAATATGGTGTACCGTAGTATCTTTGCCCCCAATCTCCATCATGGCATTCATCCTCCGTCCCATAGAAAAATCACGATTCAAAAACCGCGGATAAGGCGATCTTCTTAAAAAAAAAAGTAGGGCCGCACGATTGAAGCACGTTTGTTGATGATGTGGAAGATGAGTCCGCTGTGAGGCATTCAAAACGATTTCACCGAAGCCCCCCGGGGAGATTCTCTCCGTCCGATACCGTATTATGTGTCGCGCGAACGTGAACTCTGCAACTAAGAAAGAAAAATAATTCGCGCAGCTTATACCATAAGAAATTCTTTTTATGATAGAGCTCCGATTTGTCAACTTTTTTAGCTTGTTTTTCCTAAATATCTTTTTAAATAAGGCGCCAGCCTATCTGAATGAACAACTTTATTTTTATGTTTGTTCGACTTGCAGACTTACAGTATACAACATCGCTAAATTTCTTAACTACAAAATATGGTCCTTCCTAATTGCTCTGCAATTGGGAAATTCTTTTTTCTTCAGGGATTATATATATCACATTTTCCCTCCTCAAAATAAATCTAGCTTTAAGATCGTACCAGATTTTTGTTCATGAAGATTTAATATATATTCGTTTCTTTCCTTCATGAACTTCTTTCAGCTTTCTTTTCACATTTCCCAAATAATCTTCCGGAGAACCAATCTCCTCAGTTTTGTGTGGATTATCGCGTAACAAATCAGTCGGTAGACAGAGATCTTGGGCAAAATAAACCTCCGCTGGAGTCCAGTAGTTTCGTATTTAGATGATCTGTATGCCAGATATAATGGAATCCAACGGTCCCAGTCTTTTTGATTTTCAGAGATGAATTTTGCCAAATAGTTTAAGATGGTTTGATGCTGTCGTTCTATTTGTCCGTCCGACTGTGCAAAGCGGTTGTCCTCGTTTTCTTCATCCCTAGTAAGCATGATAGTTCGCGAAAAATTCTCGATTCGAAATTTCTTCCCTCGTCTGTACGGACTTCCAATATGGGCTACTCCGTGCCTGAAAATAATTTGATTTAGAAAGGTTTCTACTATAGTTTTAGATCTGACATTCTTTAGCAGAAAAGCTTCTATACATTTAATAAAACAGTCGACTTAGTAAAACAACGACAAGCAAATACCTATTTTTAGCAGAAGTTATTGGTAGAGGGCCGAGAACGTCCAATTGAACTTTTTCGAATGGAGCTCCCACATTATATATTTGTAAGAAATTTTTCTTTATTGGGAGAATCTTTTTTAGTTGAACAGATCTTGCACGTTTTGCACCATTCTTCTACATTATTTACATGTCGCCTAATAAAATCGCCTCTGTACTTTACTCAAACATTTTATTGACATCCTGTAGGAGAATTATGTAGCTTTTCCAAAATGTGCTATCTGGGCACAATTAATTGGAAGATCATTTTCTTCAGATTAGGAGTCTCCCATTTCTTATAGAATACACCATCCTTAACTTCGAGAAAATGGATCAATGGTAGAAACATCATTCGCCGCCACTTTTTGTCATGAAGGATACGCCCGCTTCTTTTTTTTTGATAAAATTAAGCAAAATGCAGGGATCTTCTATTTGCTCCTTATGTCAACTTTCGCATCTATCTTCTGCAAAAACCATTCTTCTTACACTTTCCTGCTTTGCAACTTCTTTTAATTCCACGTTAGCACAATAGCGGCACTGATCACTCGCGCACCCGTTTCGACAATCCGTCCGCGTCTTTATAAGAAATCTTTACGATAATCAACTTCGAAATCGTGTTGTTGTAGTCTTTCCAACGCGTCAATTGTCCCTCTAGGCCTTTAAATGACAATCAGCCATTTACACACAATTGACAATTTAAGCGAAATGTGATCTGTCCGAATTAGAAATTTACATCTATACAAATAATGATGGAAAGATTTCAGTGATCGTACTATGGCTAAAAGTTCACGCCGCATGACGCAATAATTTCTTTTACTTAATGTTTGACTGAAATATGCAATCTCTCTTTCTATACTGACTTGCTTCTGCGATATGACCGCGCCAATTCCCTCATTTGACGTGTCTGTAATAAAATTATAAATATAATATAAATTCCCCTTTCATTTCAGGGAATGCTAATATCGGCAGAGAAGTTAAAGCTCGTTTTAAATCGTTAAAAGACAAAACTTTGGTGTTTCTTTTTCCAAACGAACTTAGCTTGATTTTCTGTTAGTGGCTTGCCAACAAAGAGATCTTTTTTTTGAGAATTTTTTGATAATATGAGCAAAATCCAAGGAAACTCTTTAAATGTTTTTTATTTTGAGGGATTGGTCAGTCCTTCACAGCACTTATTTTCTCTGGATCTGTAGAAATACCCTCCGTTGATATGTTGTGACCTAAATATTTAATTTTTTTATTAAAGGAAACACATTTTTTTTTTGGATTAATTTTCAAGTTTGCTTCCCTCAAACAATGGAAAATCTTTTCCAGGTTTAACAACATTTCTTTAAAACTTTTATCAAAAATAATAACATCATCAAGATAGACTAACAAATTTTAAAAAGATAATCCTTCAAAATCTATTCCATTATACGTTCAAATGTAGCGGGGGCATTACAAATACCGAAGGGCATAACTTTGAATCCATAATCCATTACCAATTGAAAAAGCTGTCTTTTCTTTATCTTCTGAATGAATTTTAATTTGCCAGTATCCACTTTTCAAATCCAAAGTAGAAAACCAATTGTTACTGATACTTGGTTGAGAATATCATTTATTCTTGGTAAGGAAGTTTTTTATCGTAATTGCATTAATTTTGTGATAATTCACATCTTATTATATCGTCTTTTTTTTAACTAGTACCATTGATGAGATCCATGGACTAGTAGATTCCTCAATTATCCCTTGTTTTTACATTTCCATACTTCTGTCTACCTCTTTTCTCATTTGCAAAGGGATACGACGAGGTACCTGCTTGATGGAAGAAGAACCTTTCATATTAATAATATGTTCCTCAAATTTACAATTCCCCGCAATAACATGAGAAAATACATCACGAAGTTCGTTCAGAAAATTGGTAAAATTTTCTTTTTCAAGGTTCCCCAAACCTCGCGCGAGCTCTCCTCAAAAAGCGTTACCAAATTCGACGGAACTCCAGGGTTAATATAAACGTTATAAGAACAAAAATTAATGCATCAGTTATTAAAACATTGTTTATTTTTACAATAATAGAATAAGAATATTTTCTGAAAGAATGTAGATTAGCAACAATTATCATAGCAAATATTATCTTATCTTTAGTGTCACCATAAATCATTCAAATGATAAATATTTTCGGGAATTCTTTTATTTCAGTCGAGCCTTCCTCGTAAAGCTCAATTATTCCTTTCCCGCTTTACCAAGGCACTCAGAACGGAAATGCCCTCCTTCTTTTCACATTTCCAACATTTCTTTATTATTTCTATTTCCCTCAAAATTTTTATTCTTTAGAAATCTTTTAAATTTATTTCCATTAGATTTATTCCTTTCTTTCTCTCCATTTTTTTCTTCATTTTTTTGATTCTTTTCCTTTTTAATAAAATCATTATCTTGTTTTCTTTCAAAATTTAAATTATTCTTTTTTTGAAAATTATTTTCTTGAATCAATTTAATTGCCTTCCATCTTTCAATTACTACCCTTAACGATGTTATCCTCTCCATTTGAAGAACCTTTTTTTACAAATCCGTAGAAAAGAGCGGAAACAAATTGTGCGCATGCGATTTTATCGCGAACCGAATCGGGACACTCTGGATACGCTAACTGTGATAATCTTTCTATGTCAGAATCCAAAGAGGCGATATTTTCTCCATATTTCTATTAGTAAATTGCGAATAATAGTTTTGTAACGAATGTATCTCTTCGAAACGCATCTGCAATTTCGACTTTAACTCTTCGAATTGTAAGATCTCTAAATTTTGCATGTTTTCCAAAACTGCACGCGCTTTGCGTCGCAAACATAATATCAAGATCTTTGTTTCCTCTTCCCAACAGTTCGCGCGGGCGATAAGATTGAATTGCACGAAAAACTCACGCAAGGCGCATTTCCGTCGTAAATGTCTGGTTTCAGTTTTATGCATGCCTTCCCCGCGAAGCAGCCGGATTGAAACAATTGAAATTCTCGACTGAATGCGCGGACAATTCACGATGATTCACAATGTTTGTATAATCAACGACATGTACATCGGAGTTAATAAAATTGGCAGCGCTCGCGACCGAATTCGTGCGATTGACAAGCTCGCGATGGAATCAGAGAAATTGACGACACTCCCGACAAGATTGGTAAGCATAACATCATTCGCGGCAACAACAGAATGTCGCGGGAGTGAATTATTATTGTAAACATTATTAGAGAGACTTAGCTGGTTTGTAGGAATCCCTCGTAGTTTTTCCTAAAGCTGCGCAATCTCCGTATCCCGTTATCACAACGTCGCCGCAAGTTCTCCTGTCATTGCTGCTGCTGTGCGATCTCTGCGTCCCGCTGTCGCAACATTTTCGTAAATTCGGTATGACGTTGCTCCTCACGCAGCTATTGTACCTCTTGTAGAACAACTTGAAGCATCGATACGACGAAAGCTCCTTCTAAAGCAGCTCGCTGAACTATCGCTTCCGTCGTTTTTAATTCTCGCTGTGACGTTTGTTGCGGAACTTTCCATTTGAACTCTTTTCCTCATAATAATTAGCGAACGAATCATTACACGATCCCCGAGGGACCCCCAAAAATGTTATGTCCGAGCGTCCGGCATTCTCGCGAACGCATTCACGTACTCCGGCCCGCAGAAATAAACAAGATATTATACATATGGATATTATAAAAAGAACAGAAGAATGTATTACGAAATGAACACACACACGCACACGCACGCATAAAATACGTGGAATACACAGTTCTGATAATTCGAATTCGCAGAATTTTATTTCGTGTCAATGATACGAAGCAAAATCCTGTTTTCTGATTGATTGCAGTGCGTCGTATGATGCACGTCAGATCCAATGTGAATTCAACAATTAATCCGAAGGACTTCATTTTTCTATGCCCCATTGAGCGGAACTTGCGAATGTGAATCAATGCGAGCCGCTATTCGGGTAGATCTAAATTAAATAAAGCAGAGAAATGAAAATTGTACTGCAGTGTCTGCAGTGTATGCTTGCATCGCAATATTTCGTCGGTGTGTTCCAATTTCTTAACCTAAATAATCATCAACAATAAATGATCATAATTCATGAGGCAGAGTGACATTTTTTTTATCGAACTTTTACTTATTTTTATGCGAAAATGCGAAATCGATGTGCAGACAGTTCTTAACGATAATCTCGATATTATTTGGATAACCTAGACATTTAATTACGAAAATACATGGATTAAAAGTATTTTTATCAATATTTGATTTGAGATAACCGGAGAGAAAATTCATTATTATATATAATGTAGCCACAATCGTATCTCAACTCCTCCGCGATCGCATGACCGTAATAATAATAATAACGTCAATAACTTCAACTTATAATCTCTGCAGAGTGTAGAATGTGCAAAATGTGAAGAACTGTCGCAGCGCTGACAACGCTCGCTGACCATGTCCGATGTGACGCATTGCGCCACATTTGTCTTTTACGCCAAAAATTCTCAAAAGACATTACTCCCCATTCCGTAACAGCGATGATGACATTTTTTAATTTTTTCTTAATAAAATTTTTCTTTTAGATACATATTTTGCGTCGCAATATAAACATTTTCATTATATATCCCGAGTAGTTGAAATCGATTGAACATATTTAGAATTTGATTGGTTCAGTCCTTATTGAGATCTGATAATCTCGATTTGGCGCAAACTTGCCGGCTCGCGTAAAATAACCACGGCAGTGTCGTTGCGCCGGTTACTTAACGCCGAGACACTACCAGTGTCTCCAGACAGTTCGAATAAACTACAGAAATACATTAAGGTACATAAAGACCCTCGTCCTCGTCTGTCTAAATATAATATAATTTATAAAATTAATTGTAATAATTGCGATGCATCGTATGTAAGACAGACTGGTAAACAGCTAAAAATACGAATTGCTGAGCATCGAAATCATATACGCTAGAACACATCTTCAGTTATAACCGAATATAGATTAGATAATGAATATGATTTCGATTGGAACAATATATTGAAATTCTTGACGAAGAACCATGTTACAATACATATAACCATGTTACAATAAGCAGTTAATTTCTATTAGGTGAA
>NW_012130066.1:12913909-12915818 GCF_000143395.1 Atta cephalotes | reverse complement strand
TAAGACCGGAAGTGCTGGTCAGCCAGGCCGTGTGCCATTGATCGAAACAAGTGATAGTCAGAGGGAGCAACGTCTGGAGAATACGGCGGGTGGGGTAGAACTTCCCATTTCAACGTTTCCAAATATGTCTTGATCACTTTCGCAACATGAGATCGAGCATTGTCATGCTGCAAAATCACTTTATCGTGTCTCTCGTTGTATTGCGGCCGTTTGTCTTTCAATGCTCGGCTCAAACGCATTAATTGCGTTCGATACCGATCGTCTATGATTGTTTCAGTCGGTTTTAACAGTTCATAATACACTACGCCGAGCTGGTCCCACCAAATACAGAGCATGACCTTGGAGCCGTGTGAATATTCGGTTTGGCCGTCGACGTGGATAGCCGGGAACTCCCCATGATTTTCTGCGCTTGGGATTATCATAATGAACCCATTTTTCGTCCCCAGTCACAATGCGATGCAGAAATCCCTTCCGTCTTTGCCTTTTAAGCAACTGTTCCCAAGCAAATAAACGCCGTTCAACATCTCTCGGCTTCAATTCGTACGGCACCCAATTTCCTTGCTTCTGAATCATTCCCATGGCTTTGAGGCGTTTTGAAATGGCTTGTTGAGTCACTCCCAATGATCGTGCCAATTCTTCTTGATTTTGACACGAGTCTTGCTCAAGTAATGCCTCCAATTCTGCATCTTCGAAAATCTTCTCTCTTCCACCGCTATACCGGTCTTCGACATGTAAATCACCGTTCTTGAAACCACTCACGACATGTTCTTTCACTAATAGCGGCCTCGCCATAAGTATTTGAGAGCATTCGATGAGCCTCAGCCACAGATTTCTTCATATTGAAGCAAAAAATTAAAACCTCCCGTAAATGACGAGAATTTGGCTCGTAAACTGACATTTTCAATCGAGAATAACTTTATGATGCAGACACAAATCGACTATTTCTATGGGGTTATGTTGATAGATGCTCAAGTTTATTGTATGATCTATTTATTTCGACTACCACTTACCGCTAAAGCAATCTATAGGAAAACGGCGGAAACAAAGTTGTACACCTAATAACAACAAAAAGTGACCGTTGTAAAACCGTCCGCTATTCATGCCTGGTGTTCGTACTTCGTCATTACGACAAAAAATGTTACAGTTCCTTAACTATCCCCACTTACCATTTTGCAGGATTTTACCCTCCTCTACTATCCCCCTTCTCCAATCACTTCATAGATAGGTACGGTATGAACCAATCAGATCTTTGTCAAATATAGGGCGAACCAATCAGAACACCATTTAATTATCCCTATCTCCACCCTTCACTCCTCGATCAATCAGTGAGCATCCTTTTTCGAGATAGACTCGCCCGCGAAGGAGAAGGGAGTTTGTTTTGACGCTCCTTTTTGCCCATATACTATTTGAGATTTTCATTTTTTTTTGTTTTTTTTTCGTTGTTATTTTTTTTATCTTTGTTATTTTTTTATTTCAATATGTTACTAATTTTTTTATTATTTTTTTAATTCAATTTTTTGTTATTGTTTTTTATTAATTTTATTACTTTTGTTATCTTTCTTGTTCGTAATTAGCGAGTTTTTCTTCTTTGTACTAGTCAGTCATATGTTCTTAGAGGGCTCGCCCTAGAATAGGAATAAATACATTATTTATCTATCTATCCATCTTTATTCTCCATCTCTTTCACTCTTTCTGTATATAATTATTTTTATAAATTTTTACATATTAATTATTTCATTTTTATTTCATTTTAACTTTATTTTTATTTGTGTAAAATTTATTTTATATTTTTATCTTTATATTTATCTTCATTTATATATATGCACACACACACACACACACACACACACACACACACACACACACACACACACACACACACACACACACACACACACACACACACACA
>NW_012130066.1:12912467-12913050 GCF_000143395.1 Atta cephalotes | reverse complement strand
CGCACACACACACACGCACGCGCGCACACACACACACACACACACACACACATTTAAAATATTGATTTATATATATATATATAATATTTTCATTTTTACATAATATTCATTAACAGGTATCTTTGTATAAATATAACTGTAATCTAATATTCAACTTTATTTTTCCATTTTATTTTAAATATGTATAATTGTGAGAACATAGTGAAAGCCCCTTGAATAATTTGGTTTAATACAAAATAATCTTTTTCATATAAAAGTTTTTGAGATCTCTGGATTGAGTACGTCGATTTTAATCATACTCGTCACAATCAAAAGTTCGTATTTTGAATATATAATAATGTACTTTAATTTTAATCTAGGTTCAACTCTTTATCTTTTTCTAATTTTTAGAACAAGAAAAAATGAAGAGTATACCAAGAATTAAAGTTAATGTACATTGGTAGAAATGAACATAAATGTCGCCTTCTCCTTCCCCTCCCTTTCCTTCATCCTTTTTCGATTTTTCTTTTTGTCCTTTTTTGCCTTCTCCTGCCTTTTCTCACCTTCACACGCAGGCACGCACGCTTTCTCTCTCTCTCTCTCT
>NW_012130066.1:12902992-12911561 GCF_000143395.1 Atta cephalotes | reverse complement strand
CTCTCTCTCTCTCTCTCTCTCTCTCTCTCTCTCTCTCTCTCTCTCTCTTTCTCTCTCTCTCTCTCTCTCTCTCGCCTTTTCTCATTCCCTTCTTACTCTTACTCCTTTTTGCAATCCTTCACAATCTTTTTATTTTGTTTTCTCTCCCTCATAAATAATTATTACATGTGCGCATATTAATGTTCATTTTCATTTACTAATTTTAATATGATATTTGAATGAAAACATTGAATGAAAGCAACTTGACGGACAAAATCCTTTACATGCATTAATACATAAAGCCTGAAAAAATCGAAAAATCTGAAATAGTCCTTTTTAGGGACTATTTCGGTTTTGACATCTCAGTATTTTGCAATCAATTTTATTCTAATTAGTCGTAATCGAAAAATCGCGCTGTTATTTTATAATGAAAATGTAGATTATTGATTGCGATTTTAATTTCTGAGTAATTTTAATCAAAAGTTTATCGCTGTCAAAACTCCGAATAAAACTAGTGATAATGTTGCGAACTTATCAGATAACAAAATGCCCACAGTGATATCATAGATTATCCACGCGGCGTGCGCGCATGTCACATGTGTATCTTAATATAACGTATCTCTCTACTTGTGAGATTCACATATCCCGCACGCGTGACATCGCACGCATTCGAGCAATATTAGATTCACATGACCCGCACGAGTGATGTTGCATGCATATGAATATTATATTGCTCGCAGCATGCATAGCAGCAGTAGCGGCTTAGAAACTATAATGTTTGCATCATAAGCGAGAGGGAGGAGGGAAAAGTAAGAAAAATCATTTGACATTATTATTATTACTATAATTATTATTAAAACGAATAAATCTCTTAACGGCATAAACTACAATGCAAGATGTTCGTAGCGAAAATTTTTATATTTTAATCACATAACAATTGGAAAAATAAACGTTTCGATCTTTAATTAAGTCATCTTCAGTACTAAACAATTACGAATTATGCATATAATACAATATCGCAGAATAATATAAAAAGTTTAAAATACCGTATTATAAATTGTAAAAAAAATTTATCAAAATGATAATTTACATAACAAGTATCTTTGCTGAGTTAAATCTTCAAAGAGAAGATAGTCGGATATTATATCGTATAAATTGGTAAATTGTCTGTTGTTAAAATTCAGTCAAATTAGTTCTATCGCTAGTCCTTTTTGGTTATTCACATACATTTCCAGATTCTAATGAAATGAATATAATAAAATTAATGATTCAGAGTTAAGAATTAAGAAAGAACCATAATATCTTATCTATCTTATATATCTTATCTGTGCAATAATTTTTATGAATCCTATCAATATGTGGTGAACTTGTGTTAACGAAAAGAATATCAGAGATTGTATGTTAAATTCAGATCATGACAGAACAATTTTATAAACAATTTTCGTCGAAAAACTGAAGGAGAGGATAACTCTAGAGTTAAGTGGAGGATGCTATATTAAAGGAAAATATGCTTCGGGTAGGCGTTCTGTATCATTTTGTATGTTAATAGTCTTGGTTTGTTTTTTAATGAATATCATTTCAGACATGAGTCTTTTTTAAAAACATGATTTTGAATCTAATGATGAAATATTCTCCCAAACCGATTCATGTTCATATTCCAACTGATGTTCTGATACTACTGTACATGAGCTTTTGAATCTCTTAATATTCGCTTTATGCTCCTTTATCCAGGTTTTAACTTTCTTTTTAATCTGGCCAACATATGAAACATAACAATGGAGGCAACTTATTTTATATATCACATTACAATGTTTCATTATGTCTAACTTATCCTTACCTAATATAATGACCGACTTTAATGTGTTCATGAATTTATAAACTACTTTGAAATTATTTTTTTCGGCCACCGGTTTAAAATTTTCTGAAATTTCGTGTAAGATATCATAAAATATTTAGTTATCATAAAATAATTCTTTGGATTATTATTATTCAGAACATTGATGTTCTTGTATTAGTATATAAGTCTTTTCTCTTCGATAATGTTTTTATTCTGCTATTAATTGTGGAAAAGATAAAATCTAAAGGATAGCCATTAAAGAGCAGAACATCGATCATAGATTCAATATTTTTCTTATGATAATCCGGATATGCGAGGAAAAGGATTCTGTCGAGCTACCTAATTATCACTTCTTTTTTGTATTCTATTTGGTTAGATTTGTAATTTAAATCGTCCCGAATTAGTTCCTATAATTGTTAAATCATATGAGATTCTCAACAATCCTCAAACTAACATCAACAAAATCCATAGTATCTTCATAATTATGCTCAACTGTGAATCTTAGTCTGTCATGATACGAGTTAAACTTGTCTAATATTAGACATTATGATATATTGTAGACCCCGCACATATTTATTTTAAAGGAGATAAAACGGAGTCTACAATAGAAGTTGTAGTGGTCGTAGAGTCTTAGCTAGTCTTAAGTCGTAGAAAATTGATCAATCAGATCGATTATTCTTCTCATATTTGACTATGATTGGTTAATTTTTTATGACATAAGGCTACCGCTACGACTTCTATTGTAGATAGACCCCGCAATATATAATATTTTATATGTGATTTATAAAGACTGGTAGATATAATAATAGATAGAACTAATAAAATAGTACTAAAATATTTGTTCCCTTCATGTCAGATAAGCAGATTAATTGATTTCTGTTTGTTTTTAAATTTTATTTAAAAAACGTTTTTGTAATTTAATGATATTAAAAGATAAAACTGCCCACATAAAAATATATTTCTTGTGATAAAAATAAATACATTTTTTAATGTGAATCTATTTTAAGGGAACTGTAAATAAAATCAGAAGTTTTGCGAAAATATCGATAAATATCGAAATAGAGACTAATCTAGTATGATTTTTCCCCAAATACAGATCACAATCCAATATCGAAGTACAATTCAATATCGATATTTTTTTGTATCGATTTTTTCGTACTAACGGGCAGCATGATAATAGCGCGATGTGTACATGGTGCGATTGTGCTCACACGCATATTCCCATTATGTCGTGCGGGCAAAGTGGCATTTATTTTGTGGGCACGATACGCACGCGCGAGAACAATATGAGCACACATGAATTGTTATCTTATAATAACTGCACGAATATATACGCAGTGACGTTCACTCTTCAAACGGCAATTTTATATTTTTATTTTTTATGCTTGATATTGCGACGTTACTGAGTCGCTTATATATTTATAACATTTTGACAATCTCATTTCTACATTAGGTTGCCCTAGACGAAGCGACTGATACATGGGGAATAAAAGTGGAACGAGTCGAAATGTAAGTATATAAATTGCTTATTTTGTAGCAGTAACGACATATTCAATGAAATATAACTTTTTTTTATGGAGAACATAGCGTAGAGTATAGCACGCTTCTATGCCGAAAATTCAGAGGTCAAATTTAATCAGCACACAAAAATTTGATTTGATTGCTTTCGGAATATAATGGCAAACCACGGAGAGAATATTTACCGCTACCGTTTAGAGTCAGTTAAAAAAACTCTAAGCTCTATACATTAGATAGATATATATCAGATAGATATATATATCGAATAAAACCTAAATTGTCAATCCAATTAATAGTACTTTTAATTCTTCTTCAAGGGTACTCTTATTGAAGATCTTCTTATCCCAATTCAAGTGGCAGCTTTAATTCTCTATCGAAAATTATTATTCCTCGAAGAAAACTAATGTATCAAATGAAAAATTAAAATCCAGATGCTACAGTTTTAACTAATCAAGTTAAATTCTATCAAATTAAAAAGTAAAATCAATCTTTGTTATTTACTTAATGATATGCATCATTTGTATAAAAGATTTGGTACGATATCAAGAAAATAACAAGTTAAATTCCACAAAATTTTATATTCGTAAAAATTCGTAAATTTTCATTCGTAAAAAAGATTTTATATCCATAATTGGCGCCAAATTAATTAAAGAATCCTACAAATTAAGTAAGTAAAGAATATTGTCCAGGTCCCAAGATTCTTTTATTTCGATAGGAAGAAGAAATCAGAAGGGAGTCAAGAAAGGACGCAACTGACATCGCTCTTGTGATTATCGCTTTGAGACGGGTGCCATAAGTCGGAAGCACTTGATTATGTCCCAAATGTGGATCAACGTCGATATGCGACGCTATCCAATTTGAGATTCATCCAATCGAGCTTCTTTTAAATCAAGGAACTTAATCCTTTTGTCTAAGGATTAAGTTCCTTGAACCTGTACGATCTTTGTCAAGGCGCAGCGCATCAGAAGAGTGCCAAAATAAAATCGGGATTTGATGCGATTCGGTACTTAGACTTTGGATAGATAATTCACCTTTTTATAGATTAATATTAGGTGTACAACTTTGCTTCCGCCGTTTTCTTATAGATGGCTTTAGTGGTAAGTGGTGGTCGAAATAAATAGATCATAGACGTCATACAATAACTTGGGCATCTGTCAACATAACCCCGTAGAAACATTAGTCGATTTGTGTCTGCATCATAAAGTTATTCTCGATTGAAAATGTCAGTTTACGAGCCAAATTCTCGTCATTTGCGGGAGGTTTTAATTTTTTGCTTCAATATGAAGAAATCTGTGGCTGAGGCTCATCGAATGCTCTCAAATACTTACGGTAAGGCCGCTATTAGTGAAAGAATGTGTCGTGAGTGGTTTCAACGCTTCAAGAACAGTGATTTTGATGTCCAAGGTCATGCTCTGTATTTGGTGGGATCAGCTCGGCGTAGTGTATTATGAACTGTTAAAACCGACTGAAAGAATCACAGGCGATCGGTATCGAACGCAATTGATGCGTTTGAGCCGAGCATTGAAAGACAAACGGCCACAATACAACAGAGACACGATAAAGTGATTTTGCAGCATAACAATGCTCGACCCCATGTTGCGAAAGTAGTCAAGACATACTTGGAAACGTTGAAATGGAAAGTCCTACCCCATCCGCCGTATTCTCCAGACGTTGCTCCCTCTGACTATCACTTGTTTCGATCAATGGCACACGGCCTGGCTGACCAGCACTTCCGGTCTTATGAAGAAATAAAAAATTGGATCGATTCGTGGATAGCCTCAAAAGACGACCAGTTTTTTCGTACGCTACCCGAAAGATGGGAGAAAGTAATGGCGGATGGGAGAAAGCGATGGACAATACTTTGAATCATAAATGTATAACCAGTTTTTTACAATAAAGCCTCGAATTTCGGAAAAAAACGGCGGAAGCAAAGTTGTACACCTAATAATAAAAAAAATAGGAGTTTCCCGGATGGAGGAGTAGACTAATAGATGTCCGGTTTATTACTATTTATCAAAGATTTCCCGAAAAAAATAGGAATGATTAAAGTTTTGTTTTATATGTAAGTCAGAAAATGTGATCAGGCTTATCTGTAAGTATAGGGCCACTGAACGTGCTCTCGATTAATAATTATTTTTCTTTAACTGATGTTTAATTTATTTATAATAATTAATTAGTCCAAAAGGTGATTCGATTGGCCATGCTACTGACTCTATCCTGAAGATATTCGTAAGTTATTCACATTTGAGAAAAAAACTGTTTTTTCTCCACGAAAGAAATGAATCGTGGAGTCATCAGGATGTAATAATACTACTCGTAATTGCATTATCTTGTCCATACAAGTGTTACCACAAAGAGTTAAAGAAGTAAACACTTGGCGCTGCAAGATTAAATAATAAATACTAATAAAAAATTCAAAAATTATAATAATAGTTAAAAAAATAAATAATAAAAGATAATTACAATTTTAACGTACTGATAAATTTAATCTGTCCAATTCTTGGGAAAGTTTTAATTTGCGGGATTGTTTGGATAGATGATGCAGGAGAGTAGAAATGGTTTCAACGGACGCTTAGACTTTATCTGATAGGTAAAGGCGAATACCTGAAAGTCGGACGCACTTTTTATTGCTCTGGAATATGGGTCAACCTGAAAGAATGGTATAACATCTGTTTCCGACGAGTGGGACAGAATCTCGAAAAACTGGCAAAAAATCGATTTTAGAATTTCAGTAAAATATGTATGTCATTGTCATCTCAATGCATCAAAGTAAGCCAGATTTAAAATTTTATAATATTTAACTAAGTACTTTTATTTCGGCTTTGAAAATAAAAACAAGCTTTAAACCAGATAAATAACATACATATATGTTATAAATATTATAAATTTCAAAATCCACTTTTATCTTACTTAAAACTTATATCTTAAGTTTTATTATTTATTTATTGTTTTTTGGTATATATTTAAAAATGTTAATTATTAATAATCATTTAATAATATTACATAAATTAAAGTTCTGTATCGATTGAATTGAATATTTTTACATTTTTGCAAGTTAAAACTTGCTATGGATTGATATAATCGGAGATACCACTTTCTAATGAAATTTGCTTTACACTGATACATTCTCATATTATGTTTTTTCAAAAAAAATCTGCCACTTTTCGCTTTGGCTTCGAAGAAATAGCCTATTCGATCACAGCACGCGCACATGCACGACATAGCGTACCCGAACGAGGGCGATATTTATTTTCGTGAGCGCATCTTATTAAACGCAGATTTTGAATTGGCTGGATTTACTTTTGAATATTTTTTTTCACATTTAATAATCAGCTATGTCAACTTTATTATGAAAAATTATTGAACAATTTTTCATGAAACCTGATATTGACGATAGATAACGTACCAATATACGTGCCATTATAACGCCGGTCCTAAGCTCGGATGAGGAGGGAAAGTATTTAATTTTTATATTCATTATATTTTCTCTTCCGTATTATATTATTTTCAGTAAAGTTTAAGTGTAGAAGTTGTTACGTAATAATTATAATTTTATTTTCCCATATTGTATCCACCATTCTGAATTTCAAAATTGTAGTATATTATTTTCGAAACCAGCGATCCCAAAAAACCGAGTTTCGTCCAAATCACTTTTCGCATTTTAGTCCGCCATATTAAATCGGCTATTTTAAATTTGAAAATTTTGACATTAGAAATGGAATCAACGATACCGAAAATCTTATATCAGTGTATCGGGGTTAGATATTTTCACATATTGTACGAGATATTAATTTTTGTCACTTTTTCGGAATTCTGTCCCACTGTGGAATAGTGCGAAAGTCGGTCTGAATTTTGAGTCAAGGGATTTAATCTTCATAACTCAGGATCGAATCACGTGCGATCTTTGAAAAGCGGTAGGAATGAATACGAAGTTTTATGATTCTACAATAAGTTGAAATTGATTATATTAATATTTGATTGATTATACAATATTTTAATTTATTATTAAACCAAAAATTACTTAGTATTATATTTTAAGTGTAGCTATATTTGTAACTATTATTATTTTAACATATTATAAGAGTAATCTTGTATTTTTAATTTATCTTATTGTAGATTTATTTCTATTAACTAATTATTATGAGCTATTTACCAAAGAGTTGTACATTATGAAACGCGATTGCTTAAATCATTAAAATTAAAATTATTAATTAGTTACAAGAGATAAGTATATATTTTATCAGAGTTAAACTTAATCATAACTTAACTTATTCATAGGGCGAGCGTGAATCTGCACTGTGTGCGTGCGTGCGTGCGTGCGTGCGTGCGTGCGTATGTGCGTTCGTGCGTGCGTGTGAGTGTGTGTGTGTATACATATATTATACATATATATATATGATGAATCATGTTAATTTATCATCTCAATATTTTCGTTCCCTTGCATTTTACAAGAAAATGTTTCAGTCAAAAGTTGTATGGTTTTCGAGGGAGACATAAGATAGTATCATTGGTTTGACCTTGGATGACGTTGTAAAGGTCAGACGAAAGTCACATTAAATTTTTTAAATGGAACTCTCCATTTTTTATTGCACATTCTTGTAGCTTACTTTGAGAGCTTTCCAAAACACTATAATAATAAAATATTTTCTATCTATCACCCCAAATATTTCCCTTGCACTTTACAAGAAAATTTTTTCAGACAAAAGTTGTATGATTTCGAGGGAGACATAAAATATCATTGATTTAACCTTGCATGCACGCACGCACACAGACACAAAATTGCTCTTACGAATGCTATAAGATATAACTTATATCCATCCGCATGCACAATCTCTAGCAATATGGCTGACCTTCCTTTCCGACGACCTGACGTGGCGCAAGTTGATGCCAAGCGAAAGACCTTATTTGACGAAAAACTCACGTATCCTTTGCCTGTATCTGACTTGAAGGACCAAAATGTTCGGGCGATTATATGTCATAATGGTATTCGTTAATGATAACACACACTCTTTGCAACGCAAAACACAATTCTTTAATACAAACAGTATAGGATACAGTATAGGATTTCGACATAAAAAAAAAGGGGATAATGTTAATGCGGCTTAGCGCGTGCTCGATGCGGCGAGGATCGAGAAAAACGCCCTTTGGCGGAATGCCCCAAAACTAAAGAGCGCTAGGCGCTGCGGGAGACAAAACAAAAAGCGCGTGTTTTGACACTAACTATTAGGTGTACAA
>NW_012130066.1:12901038-12902972 GCF_000143395.1 Atta cephalotes | reverse complement strand
GTCAGAGGGACCAACGTCTGGAGAATACGGCGGGTGGGGTAGAACTTCCCATTTCAACGTTTCCAAGTATGTCTTGATCACTTTCGCAACATGGGATCGAGCATTATCATGCTGCAAAATCTTTATCGTGTCTCTCGTTGCATTGCGGCCGTTTGTCTTTCAATGCTCAAACGCATCAATTGCGTTCGATACTGATCGCCTGTGATTGTTTCAGTCGGTTTTAACAGTTCATAATACACTACGCCGAGCTGGCCCACCAAATACAGAGCATGACCTTGGAACCGTGAATATTCGGTTTGGCCGTCGACGTGAAAGCATGGCCAGGAATTCCCCATGATTTTCTGCGCTTCGGATTATCGTAATGAACCCATTTTTCATCCCCAGTCACAATGCGATGCAGAAATCCCTTTCGTCTTTGCCCTTCAAGCAGCTGTTCACAAGCAAACAAACGCCGTTCAACATCTCTCGGCTTCGTACGGCACCCAATTTCCTTGCTTCTGAATCATTCCCATGGCTTTGAGACGTTTTGAAATGGCTTGTTGAGTCACTCCCAATGATCATGCCAATTCTTCTTGATTTTGACACGAGTCTTGCTCAAGTAATGCCTCCAATTCTGCATCTTCGAAAACCTTCTCTCTTCCACCGCTACGCCGGTCTTCGACATCAAAATCACCGTTCTTGAAGCGTTGAAACCACTCACGACACGTTCTTTCACTAATAGCGGCCTCACCATAAGTATTTGAGAACATTCGATGAGCCTCAGCCGCAGATTTCTTCATATTGAAGCAAAAAATTAAAACCTCCCGCAAATGACGAGAATTTGGCTCGTAAACTGACATTTTCAATCGAGAATAACTTTATGATGCAGACACAAATCGACTAATGTTTCTATGGGGTTATGTTGACATGCCTAAGTTTATTGTATGACGTCTATGATCTATTTATTTCGACCACCACTTACCGCTAAAGTCATCTATAAGAAAACGGCGGAAGCAAAGTTGTACACCTAATATGTGTAATGTAATGACTACGAAAAACGGAATGTCTCCACGATCAAAGAATCATTCTCTCTGTCTGACTTTGTCATTTTCTTAACACGGAGAGGACGAAAGAAAATTATTTTTTGGCACGCGATTCTTCATGTAGAGGCACCGACTCGCTGCTCATGCATATATGCACGCATTCACGAATATAATATGATACACATACATACAGACACACAGAAATAATTTTTATATTGTTCGAAGATTCCGTTTTGATAAAAAAGACATGGAATAATCAAAACTCAAAATGAAAATTCAGCACCATTCGCGACTCGCGCAATGGCGCATTGTAAACAATCTAAATGTATCTAGCGACGGCGAACGCGCGTCTCATCGCGATGAGCGATTTTATTCTTCGCGCGCTTGGATTTGGAGATAGGCTGGGCGAATTTAGCTATTTTCATAAGTTAATAACTCGTTAATCATTGCGACGATTGTAAAATGGTAGAAGACTTTTCTTCTCAGTCCATTCTGCCCCTTTACGAGAGATTTTTCATTAATTACTAATCACTCTGTATTGGGTGTCTAGAAATAATCGCCAAATATTTTATGGGCAGGTAGAGCAGACTAAATTGAGTCCAAAAGACAAAAAGTTCTCTACTATTTTATAAGTTTCCCCAATAGTTAACGAGATATTAATTCTTAAAGATAGCCGAATATGCGCCCTTCTGGCCTACTACTGGTGTATATACCTACCGATCGCTTGGCGCGCCGTGGGAGTTGGGGATTGGCTGGCAAGCGTGCCGTCCGAGCTATGGAGGCTTGCGGCAGTGTGCGTGGTGCGGAGCGCTCTACCTGCCCATGAAATATTTGGCGATTATTTTCAGACACCTTGTATGTGTGTGTGTGTGTGTGTGTGTGTGTGTGTGTGTGTGTGTGTGTGTGTGTGTG
>NW_012130066.1:12890975-12900065 GCF_000143395.1 Atta cephalotes | reverse complement strand
TGTGTGTGCATAAACGGAGAGACGATACAGGAATTAGTTTATTACGTGAATTACAACGAAGGAAGGGGGGAAGAGATTATGAAAGAAATTTATGGAAACAAGATAAAGGACGGATAATCATGAAAGGAATATTGTGAACAATGAGGTGGCTAGTTATGGCATTTCGAATTTTTTCTGGATCAAAATAATCGAGATCAGACATCTAGGGAGAGGTTGCACGTGGAAATGTATTAATTAAAGACTCAAAAGAATCAAGATGAATGAGGAATTCGTTTTGCGGTGAATTTGCGATGTAAATTACAAATATGTAAATTAAGGAGGAACTTGCTACTCAGCAGATTTTGGCTTTCGAAGATGATTGTTGGAGATCCGATCTCTGTGACTGTAGGACAAGGGAAAAGTTGAAAAGATCCAGTGATTTGGAAGCTTCGGTCGAATCACTTGATAGTAATAAGATCGCGAATAAGATCGCTTGAATGAACTGATCGCTGTTCACCATTTGAATCGGTTAAGCGATCTGTTTGGGGTAAATATAATAAATATTATAAATAATATAAAATATCGGCTAGTTAACTTTTACTATAATATAATCGCAAACCGGCAGAATTTCATGTCGTACATAGAATTGGACTGACTGTTCGCAAAGGGCCTCCTTTTTATATTCGCGAGTTAGTAGTGTCGCGTATGTGTTACTCTAATCTAGAATTAGGATATCGGTTAAAGATTGTGAAATGGGATATTGGGATATGTGTCTAAAACAACTTCCGTTCGACCATTTGCCGGATGTTCAATAATTTAAAGCCACATGTGTCATTTATTATGGACAACTGCTGTTTCAGTTTGTAATTCTTAAGCTATTTACTTCTTCTGTTCCTCGGGATATAATTTTTCTATTCGATACTTGATTCAAATATTTATTTCAACTTCGTTCTCGAGTGATTATTAGTTTAAAAAGGCGAATGATATTCGGCTCGTCACTATTGTAACTTATGTAACTATACTATACCTATGTACTATTGTAACCTAACTTCCTATGATAGAAATAGATGGTCTACCGATATTACTTGTTAATAATTTTTATGATGATGATGAAAATTCTAATCGAAGAAAAGAACTGTGAAGTTCGAACGTAACTATATTAAGGTGTAAAACTGAAAATAACCTTAAGAGAATAATCTTGAGGTATTATAAGGAAATAACAGAGATGAATAAAAATGTTTTACTTTAAGAAGAAATAATAAAAATTATTGTAACTCTTAACATTATTTATAATATGTAATGTTACAAATATCAATCACGTCAATTTCCTTATTTATTTGTTTATTTTATTACATTTCATTACACCGACGACAATTACTTACGACAATGCATATGAGCTTAGATAGCGTATGATATACGGTAACGTTAATAATTAATTCTCAAAAATAATGTGTCGTAATGTAACTTTATTACACATAATTGAATTCGTAAAAAAATGATTTTTAATTTGGTAAAAAAAAATTTTAAATTTAAAAGAAATTATGGGTGGTATGGGTATTTTGTTAAATGAAAAATTTACAAAATTTCTTTTTCTTTATAACTTTAAAGTACTCTTGAAATCGTACAACTTTTGTTTAAAAATTTTTTTTCTTTCATTTTGACGATATTCGCTTCGAAAGAAAAATACCGATTTTTTTCAAAAGAGTATTTCACTCCTTAAACATGAGTTAGGGCACGTAAAGAATACATGAGTAGTATGTAGGCAGCCATGGAGTGTCAAAACAAATCCCCTTCACGTCTCCCTCTGACGCCATGGCCTAGACGGGGTTAGTCAAGAAAAGGGCGTGCTTTGATTCGTCGAGAAGTGAAGGGTGGAGATAATAAAAAGGGTAATTAAATGTGTTCTAATTAGTTCGCCCTATACTTGCCCAAAGATCTGATTGGCTCTCACTGTACCTATCCGCGAGGTGATTGAAGAAGAGAGGTGTTAGAGGACCTGATAAAATGAGGAAGGTAAAGTCTGAAAAAATGGTGGTCTGTTGCATTTTTTGTCGTGAGGATGGAGTACGAACACTGGATAGCGGACGGTTTTACGACGGTCATTTTTTTGTTGACACGACACAAATGTCTTCATATTGGCGTTTGTGAATGTTTTTTATGAGAGATGAGATCTTATACGAAAATTAGTCTAGAGAGAGTCTTGCTTTTACTAGGAAGAATGGGGAGAGGTAAAACAGGATCGAACATGTTCAACTGGCGCGATGTCTTCGAGTATTATTTTTAAAAAATTCTTTCTATATTTTATGTATTTAATGTACATTATCTAAGTCTGTATCTTGATTGAAAATCTCGCAGTGAAGGTGACCAATGAGATCTAGAACGTGATTTCCTTGAATGTATTGCGCGTCTCTCGAGCACTGTATTTGATGAGTCTAATATGTCGTCCTTGTAACCAGGGATATCCGCGTCCCATAAGCAAGAAGTTAGATGGGAGGTTTTTGCGGGTGAAACATAATTTAATAATCGATGTACGCGGTACGCGTAAGCATTGTTTGGTGGCGATACGAGTTTTTGATTGAAATATACGTCGATTTGGTTTAATGGAATACAGTAAATGATTTATGGGTCCTACTTTTGCTCTGTCGTCGGATGCTCTCCCCGCGTTCGCTTTCTATGCATATGCGCAGGCTCAACATGGTGTAAGTGAGGTCTAGATAGTTTTTTTCATGCTCGAGTATGACGAATTCTATGGGCGAATGGTCCGCGAGCGAAGTTACGGGTTTGTAATAAATCCATTACAAACTCTCAATATTGGTTTGCATAAAAGGCAGAGAGAAAAGATCGAGTTCGCTCTTTACACTCGCTCGAGTGGGTATGAAAAAAAGACATGCTTTTTCTTCAGTCACGAATTCTTATTCTCAATTAAAAGAATATGTCGGATACGTCGCGTTTCTTGACTCGATGTTTCCTAGCGGATGATTTTTTCATCTTTTTTCCTGTAGCACGAATTTTCTTTTTCTTCTTCGTTACTTTTTTGCTCTTCTTCCCTATGATACTTCTCGATGATTTTTTTTTGATCATCGTTGCCGTCGGCATTATTTACGATGCACGATACGTCTATCTCGATCACCGGGTGGAAACTGAAGCGCGACGGATTTCGCGGATATTTTATATCCAAATCCTTTTAGGGAACTTATTTTTTCTTTGGCTTTTCTCTTCCGATTCCGCGAGCCGATTTTTGATCGCTTCCTTTAATGATTTTATTTTAATCCTTTAACAGTATTATTTTCGACATCTTCTATTATGTTAATTCCCGCACATAAAGCTTCTTTACCGACAGCACGTGCATCTTTATTTAGATAGGATAGTATTTTTCTAAATAATCCGCCGAGAAAGCCTCCACGTCCGCGCTGGTAGGGCGAACCGATGCAAACACGTGGAATTCCACCGATGTCCTGCGCATCATAATACTCCTCATATTCCATCAGTTACTAACTAAAGACTAACGTCACACTCGCGTACACGTAAGAAAGAAAGTTATTGCTTACGTTTAAAGTGCAGTGTCACTGTCAGCGTTCCGAATTCGAATGGAATTTTTTTTCCAAGATGATCTCTTATATTTATTTCGATCGTTCTGAAATTCGTTCGTCGCATTGGAATATAATTTGGAAATGAGAAATGCTTCACCAAATTTGCACCAAATGCGTAATTATGACTGCGTATCTCGACCGGAACTATCCTGAAAAGAGGGGTATATACATCGCCTGTTATATATGGCTCACAAATATCGTAATAAATGAATATTTTATCGGGGATATCGCGCCACAAACTACAGAGTTCGCAACTCCAATAATAGTTGCAAGTCGTTTTCCCGTCTCCTTATTAAATCTGTGAGTAAGAACAATTTTCTTTTCTGTTTCATTCGAATTAGATTTACGTATCGCGAGCTTGGAATAAAATTGGTGTTTACTGAAAATTGCTGATGCGAAACCTAGCATTCGTAGAAGATTATCGGAAAAGTTTATATGATGTAGCATTTTGCATTTCTCATCGCAGTTAATACTTATCAAAATTTTATCGCCAGACGCTTTTCGCTGTTCGAAATAAAAATGCGATTCGGCAACTTTATACGCGTTTATTAATCGCATCAATAAGCTTATGGATATCGTTGTAAATTCCATTTGGAAATGTAACTTCTTTTGCCGTAAACACACCATTCGTTTCCTCATCGGGTTTAACATCGATAAATCTGATCACATTTTCGTTATGACGTACGTGTAAAAAGCTACAGGGAAATTGAATCTCGCTTATCGCAACCTTCTATTGCCCATGTAACACTATAGAGTGAGGTAATTCCGTGATAAAGGATATTGTATTATCAGGAAAATGACGCATATTGCTATTACTCGAAAGTACCAGAAGAAATTGTTCCTCTTCTATCGTGAAGAGAAATTAAACTCGAAGCCAGAATCCAAGTATCAAACTTACTGGGATAACCGCACCATATATATAACTAACACTTATTTATTAACTCCTCGTCCCCTACTCTTTATCACATGATCGACGATAAACTGTTGCTCCTCTAAGTTTTTCTCAATTCGAGTTAATTCTTGCTCATAAAAAATATCGTCTATGATTTTGTCTGCTAAATTTCGCAGTTCGTACTCGTGAGGGTTTCACCAATCGAGAACATGGTAAATTTGAAATATCTCCTCGCTCCACTTAGCCTCGTATCCTTTTTCGAAAGTGCCTTTCGCTCTTCTGATACAGACGAGATCTCTGACGCGATATTTAACCTTTCGTGCACGTTTCTTTAATGTTTCGTTTGTCCAACGACGAGCTATATTTTCACGAATGATACGTGCGTTTTCTTTTGTTACTACTGTTGGTTGCATTCTCATGGACGAGTGACGCGTGTGATTGTAAGCGCGTATCCTGAATCGATGTAGTATCGCGAGTTTATACGTGAGTAACACTACATTTGCTCTTTCAGTGTTCTGTTGAAGCGCTCGACGATGGCGACTTTAATGTCCGGATTGCGCATTATCCGAAAACGTTTTCTTTAAGAAATTTCTGCATTGATTGTGCGACAAATCTTTGTCCGTTTGCAAGGGTATTTGTCCTTCGTTTTTCGCTAGTACGCGATGGAAAGCTTTTATCACGCAGTTACTCGTTTTGTTACGTAACGGTTCTAACCAGACGTATTTACTTAGTACATCGATAATCACTAACAAATAGGAATAACCGTCATTGTAACTTTTAACTTTCAAAGTTCGATCAAATCTGCCTCCCACATATCGTCAATGTTTGTTACGTTGTAATGCAATCGCGGAAATTTTCTGCGCAATGGTCGATGCAATGTGTACGCGTCTTGCGATTCGAGCCAGCGTACGACTTCTCCCCGCATGAAATTCGGTTTAACGGCACGAGTTAGATTATCCATCGCCGAATAGCTCGCATAATGCGATAGATCGTAGTATAGTTTTTCAAATGTCAGTTTTCAAATGTCGTTATCAGTTTTTTCCAACTGAGTAACCGATTTTTTCCCATTTGCAAAGATAGATAAGAAGATGGGAGTATCTATTTTTTATGTACGAGAAAGAATCAACTTTTCTCGTTTATTTCTTGTTCGTAATTTTAACGTTTTTCTCCTTCTTCGTGCTCTCGATACAATCGACGTGACGTCGATTGAAACTCGCGCTTTCGATATAAAAGGCATGGAAGTCGTGCGAGGTCGAAGTTTTACATTGTTTATAGCAACACTGTGCGTGGACAATAATCTTTTATTTCTCACCAGTGCAGAAGGTATGTTCAACACACGGAGTAATAGTGCAAACTGATTTCTACTCGCTGCTTTCACAATTTTTCTCTCGCGCATTGCATCGTTTATTAAGTCAGCGATATTCGAATCTTTCACAACCATCTATAGTCACGATTCTATGCTCGTCCCAACTATCTATCAGGCACAGCTTTTCGAAACAAATGTTTCATAAGTAAGTGTGCATGCTTACGATAAGATTTCGGTACGCTTTCCAGTATTTCCTCGATGCTTTTCATTGTATGATCCCTCGAAATTTTTCGTAATAATATCTGTGTTATTAATGGAATGTGTGGCGGTGATATATCAGATGTTTGCGTGAGATTGTGAAAAATGTCATCGTTCGTCATTTCATTATCAGCGGAGACATCTCGTGTAGCATTGTCTTCTGCATTTTCGTTTTCGTTACATACGTCTTTCTGTCTTCGCGTTTCTTAGATAAATTGTAGATATCACCATAATGCTTCCCTGTACATTATCCATCTCTCACTTTCGTTACGCGGCCAGGAATTAAGAATACGACTTATCTCCGCATCGAATTGTATTAGATGAGTTCCCAGGGTTTGCGCTGTATTATTAGTGTTCGAGATGTTATCCGAATTTTGCGATACTGTTATTTTTGATTCTCCGTCAACGAATGATGTCGGATTTTGACGTAACTGATGGTGCATTCTCTCTAGATTTTCCGTCGAAATTAAAATAATTTTTTTAGCCCTCTCCATAACGTTTTATCCCTATTATTTCGTTTTTTTCGATAATTAGTGATAATGAGGTCGATAATATAAAAATCCGGTTCGCTGCATCAACAGCTTTCTTTTATTCTTCCAATTACCAGGTTTTGCAACGACGCGAGAGTGCAGAGTCTTTTTGTATTTCCTTAACTTTTTTTTTACATCGTTCGAGCGAGACGTTACCTTTGAGTTATTAAAAACACATTCACAGATACAACGAATTAATTTTTCGTCAGCGTTGCGTAAGAAAGTTGTGCGTTGATTTCTGTTCAAATGCTAGAGCGTCGCGAAGAGAGGCCTTTCTCTTACCGATCAAATGTGTGGTGATTTTTGTCGCTCTGTGCGATTTCTTGTCACTCACATCGCAAGAAAAAAATCTACGACTAGCACATACGATTACCCGTTCTCAACTTTTATACGAATCCGCTGGAAAATGATCTACGCGACACGTAGGCATAATGAATCATATCCTCGGGAAAAATACACGTTCAAAATCGATACTCGTTCGGGGTTGATTGTTTCAGATCGAGCAACATGAGGTCTCGATGTAGCGTCATATGCCTCTTCTAAGAATTTCGGATCGTTGGGATAGACTTGACGCGCTAAATGATGAATTTGAGCGCGATCGCGTGGATTTTTGAAAACGACGATGTAATTCGCATTAAGTGATATATCACGTCACGTCCCTGATGGAATAGATTTTACGAGATAAGAATAACACTGAGATTCTTGTGATGACTGCCTTTGATAAAAAGATCCACGTTCGCGTCGCACAAAGACGATTCTCTCATAAGATCATCGATTATCACTAATTTCGGAGAAAGGGGATCGTTCGAATAATCTACTGGACGTGGTAATCCCTCGCGAAATTCAATTCATTATATTCTTCTTTGTCGTTTTAGTATTGCTGCATCCCCAACGCTGTTCTTCGAATTCTTTTACGCGTGTGTCGTATTGTAATTGACAATAGGCTTCTTGCCACATAATAAAACAAAACTCTCTTAAAGCGCACATCGGACATGAGAAATAAATGCCGGAGAAAAGTCTTCACAAAGATCGTCTTCCCGCATACGATCAACGTCCAAGGATGTTTTCAACGCATGTCCATTTTACGAAATGAATAATCGATCTCCGTGCGCGACTTCAAAAGCAAAAAGAAAAAAACGTCATTTGATTTCTAGAATAGAAATTCGCGAAACGAAATAATTTTAGGAGGGGGTCAGGGAGGATAAGCTGATCATCGCGATGAAGGCCCCTACGCGGCGGACGAGCGCTCACGTCAGCGTACATCCGCGTGAGCTTGTCAGCGAAGACCATCGCGGCGGGGCGAAAAGCTGATCTCGCCGCGGTGCCACGCGCATAAGCTTATCTTCGCGTCAAAGAAACTCGCGATCAGCGTATATTTTTATCGTTAAGTGAGCGCGTGGCATCGCCGACGGTAATCTTACTCTGATGTCGCTACCGTGATGCCGCAGCGAGAGAAAAGTTTTCATAGAAAAATCGGAAAAGCTAGTTAGAATTGTATATTAGGTGTAGTAAAAAGAAATCCATTATTTTTGCATGAAATTGAATGGAAAAATAATGGATTTCTTTTTACTATACTAATACCTAATAATAACATAAATCACCTCTTCTTGTTTTCTTCAAGTACAAAATATTTTTTATTCGATACTTTTTTTAAAAAAGAGGAAGGATGAAAAGGAAACATTAATTTTAATTTTAATTTTTTTATGTTAATTATATTTTTGCTAACTCTTACACAAAAATTCAATTATTCAGAAACAATATTTACATTTCTATGTTTTTACATTTTTACATTAAATCATTCAATAAAATTCTAATAAAAATTCTAAAAAAAATATTTTTTTGCAAAAGAGAGATACTTATATTTACAAAAAACTTAAATTCAAATTTTTTTCTACATGATATTTAAATATACGCAAATAAGCGGAAAATTCATGAGCTTAAAATATAAGTGAGAGAAAGAAAAAGAAGAAGAAATCGTTATTCTCTCCTAAAACCATACGGAAGGGAATAGCGATTATTAATTTATTAATAATTTATTAATTTATTAATAATAAATTTACGTTTTACCAATACACACGTCTTTGTTTCGTTTCGCGTTACGATTTCGTGAAACACAATGTGCCGGATTACACTAAAACTCAAATTTATTGCTGTCTCTCCAGTTTCTTCTTCTTTTTCTTCATTGCACCTTTCTCTTTCATCCATTATTAATTTCGTAATATTATTAAAATTTATAATTCGAGAGTTCTTATAAATGTTTATTTAATGTTATTCCTTTAACTTTAGAAATCTTATGTCAGTTACCTTCTGGTGTACGAATGACATACGCATAGAATATCGGGCCTCCGGACACGAACGATTCGATAAAACTGTCCCGTCCGTAGCTCTCGAGTTCGTCCGTCATATCGTCCAGAAAATTCCCCGTACGCGGCTCATACTCGCTCGGTTCCTCTCTGCTTACGTATTAGGTGTACAATTTTGCTTCCGCCGTTTTTTTTCCGAAATTCGAGGCTTTATTGTAAAAAACTGGTTATA